>NW_026591450.1:5194302-5200362 GCF_907164565.1 Psammomys obesus | reverse complement strand
GGAAGGAAGGAAGGAAGGAAGGAAGGAAGGAAGGAAGGAAGGAAGGAAGGAAGGAAGGAAGGAAGGAAGGGAGAAAAGAACAAACAAACAAACAAAGAGAAAATAGAGGGGGGAGGGAGAAAGGGAGGAAGGCAGGAAATGTAGGTCCATATAATTCAAATCCCCAGCCACTACCGTAGGAGAGAAAAACAAGAATGACTTTTCCAAAGAAGGAACTGTTCTGGCTGCAACAGCAGCCACACTGCAGGGAAACAGCAGGCAGTCTGCTGGACACCATGATAGCAAGGCCACAGCTTTACTTCTTATGGTAATCAGACGGCAGGGAGCTACAGAAAGCCCAGTTAACACCAGTGACCATCAAACTGAAAAGTCTGACCAAGCACTAACCTTGAACCTCATTATATTTTTATTGCAATATGTTAACATAGCACGATCTTTGCCTGGGGACCTGTAACACAAATCTAGGGACATTCAGTGCCATGAGACAGTTTATGCTCAAGTCTCTTCCCTTCGTCATCAAAAGCATGTCTAGTCAATGCCTTTCCTAGAAAAGACATGGATATTCAAACCAATAAACAATATATTGTTACTGCTAGCCTTCCCATAAGACAGTATGCTGCCAATTTTCCTTCAAGACACTCTTCCATGGATGGGCTGCTTTTGGTCTGCTCTTCTTTCCTATAAGTAACTTTCACTTTTTCTTTACTTCAAAACTAATCTGTATCTAATTTCTGTGCTATAGAAGAAGGACCCATCTGGACCCAACATTCTAAGATCGTCCTCCTTCATGAATATCACCTCAAACATGCTCTATTTTCCCCATTCTCCAGGTAATTTGAAGTATCCAATTCTCTTAGACAACCTCTCTTACCATAACCCTCAAATGGACAAGCAAGACTGCTATGTAACCCTATTTGAAAAAGCAAAGTTTCTGGAAATGGAAAAGAAAAGAAATGTGCTATGATGGCTTGGATGAGAAATGTTCCCCATAGGCTCCAGCATGTGAACTCAGTCCTCCGTTGATGGTGCTGTTTAGGAGGCTTAGGAGGGTGGCGTTGCTGGAGGAAGGGCACCGCTGTGGGTGGGCTTTGAGACTTCATTGCCTCATCCCATTACCAGTTTCCTGTCTCTGATTTGTACTAGAGGTTGGAGATGTGATCTCTCAATTCCCTGTTGTCGGGTCTCCTCCATCCTTATAGACCCTCCGTCTGCAATCATAACCCAAAATAAATTCTCTCTTCCATAAATTGTCTTGGGAACAGCAACAGAAAAATCACCTAATGTAAGTGCAGCCACTCATCATCAAAACAGGAGAGAGCGTTGCGTGAAAGTCTTATGGGCTATCATTCGATGAAGGTTATTTAACTTTAGCCGTTGTGCAGAACGATATCGAAGCTCGAGGTATTAAAAATAACAACGCCACTGTGGCAGACGGAAGGCAAGGAGCGCCTCCCAGCTTCTGTGACTCAAAACTGAGATAGCTGAAAAATAGCAACGTGGGAGCCTGAGGGAGCATGCTCAAGTTTGGTCCTGGACAAACAGTGACTCAAAGGGACTCCAGCTATTGCATCGATGGGTGAGAAACAACATATCACTTTTCAGCCTGTGGCAGACAGGAGGCACAGCAGCGGGGAGGGCTAGCAGATAGGGAGAGACAGAAAGATGGAAAGAGTAAAGCTGGAACAAAAACAGATGTCAGACACTACAGCAGCCCGAGCTTAGACCATGCCCATGCTATGGAGCAAGGCTGTGTGTAAGAAATGTTCTGGGTTTCTCAACATAAAAACACAGTGTTGTAACACTGAGAGCCATCTAAAAATGGTCAGCACAATGGTGCTGGTCTAACTGGATGTCTATATGCAGAAAATTGCAAATAGATCCATACTTATCACCCTGCACAAAACTAAAGTCCAAGTGGATCAACAACCTCAACATAAAACCAGATACATTAAATTGGTTAGAAGAAAAAGTGGAGAAGAGCCTAGAACTCATTGGCACAGGAGACAACTTCCTGAACAGAACACCAACAGCACAGGGTCTAAGATCATCAATAAATGGGACCTTATGAAACTGAAAAGCTTCTGTAATGCAAAGGACACTGTTGTCAGAACAAAATGACAGCCTACAGATTGGGAAAGGATCTTCACCAACCCTAGAGGGCTAATATCCAAAATATATAAAGAACTTAAGAAGTTAAACAGCAACAAATCAAATAATCCAATTTAAAAATGGGGTACAGAGCTAAACAGAGAATTCTCAGTAGAGGAATATAGAATGGCAAAGAAACACTTAAAGAAATGCTCAGGGGGGGCGGATCCAAGATGGCGACTAGCACACACAGTTTCTGGGCTGTGGAAGAGATAAAGTTCTGAGTTGATGAGCGGAAGAACTTCTGAAGCCAGAGAAAGAACGGAAAGACTTTCTAAACAACAGGGAACATCGCAGGAGGTGAAAACCTTGGTCTCGGGTCACCCAGGGACTTGTTTGGGGAAGGTGAGAAACGATACTTTGAGCTCTCGGCACTCCCCTCCCCCAGACCTCCCTCCTCCTCTGCACAGCGGACTCGCCCTTCTCAACGCAGACCTAACTGCCTGGGGCCTGCAGCCACTGAGGCGGAGCCCCAAGCCCTTTATCAGCAAAGGCCAGCAGTACTGTGTCTAGGAGCCCCAGATTCACGCACGGCGGCTGCACCATTCTCCCAGGGCCCGAGTCTGCTAGACGCCATACTAGCTCCGCAGGAGCGCCATCACTGACGGTACGGCCCGCCCAATCCCACAGTGACAGAGAATACGCTATATACTCACCAAAACTAGACAGAAATGCCATACAAGCTAGACACACCAGGCGCTGGGCCTCCGAAGCTTGGAGAGCACAGTAAAGAGACCCCAGGACTTCCCAGAAAGCATCTGGACTAGCAACCCAGTCTCCAGTTACAGCGGGACTTTCTAACCTGGCAGCAGAGCAGCACTGAGCTGGCGGGGCACATCAGCCCTCCAGTTTAAGACTAACCAGGGCCAAACCAGAGAACAGAAAGGCTGGTTACCCCGATTCCCACTGACGTGACCACCCTGAAATCTCTAGCTGCAGCAAGACCTCATAACCTAGCAGTGACAGCAGCACGGAACTGGCGGAGCACATCAAAGAAGCAGGGCCAAACCAGAGAGCAGAGAGCCCACATACCCAGATCTCTGCCAAGTGTCCTGCCTGTAAGTGAGTGCACCCTTGAGAATCTGCAGCTCCACTGATCCTGGGTTCTTCTAAAACAGAAGCCAGGCATCGAACCCCCTCCCACCCATATACCCACTTTGGGAAACAGAGGGGCACTTGGAACATTGAAGTTCCTGCTCTGTGAGTCTAATTGAGGAGTTAAGGCAGTTAATGCCAGAAATTGCGCTGCGATCATCACTAGCGCCTGCGACATATACATTTCAGAGCCCCTCCCACACACTCAAGGGTTCAACATTAGCCATCACTCTGTCCCTCGAGACACACGCCCACACCCACTTATACACACACACACATATACACACGCACGCACGCATTTACCTCTGTTTGCACCTGCGTACTTTCCTCCCACAGGTACAGCTAGTCCTCAGCATACACTAAGGACACGGGACCTCTCTCAACTTCCTGAAGAATTCTCCAGACTCGAGAGAGAGACAGTACCAGTCTGATCGGCAGAATCCAAAAACAAACAGGGAAGGTCTCAGATAAGCCAATGGGCAGGGGTAGGCGAAAGAACACCTCCAACATAAATCAGGACATCATGACTTCACCAGCAAACCCCAAAATCGATGGATACTCCAATTCATCAGAAGCACAGGAAAATGACCTTAAAGCCATGCTTGCTCAATTATTTGAGGCTCATAAGGAGGAAATGAACAAATCTTTCAAAGAGTTGGCCAGTCAATTGGAGGTAAAGAAAGAAGAAATAGACAAAAGCCTTAAAGAAACACAGGCAAACATAGCCAAGCAAATAGAGGCACAAGTAGAGAAAAAATTAGTGACATACAAAAAGGAAATGAACAAAGAAATAGAGTCCATCGTAGAGAGACAGGAATCCAAATTCAAACACATAAAAGAAATGGTGCAAGGCATGAAAACAGAATTAGAATCAATAAAGAAAACACAAAATGAGAAAACTCTTGAGCTGGAGAACTTGGAGAAAAGATCAGGAACCACAAAAGTAAGCATCACCAACAGAATACAAGAGATGGAAGAGAGAATCTCTGGAGCTGAAGACACACTTGCAGAAATTGATACTTCTCTCAAAGAAAAAGTAAAATCAGAAAAATTCCAATCACAAAATATCCAAGAAATCAAGGATGCTATGAAAAGACAAAATCTAAGAATAATAGGAATTGATGAAAAAGAAGACTCCAGGCTCCAAGGTCCAGAAAATATTTTCAAAAAAATCATAGAAGAAAATTTTCCCAACTTAAAGAAAGAGATGTCCATAAATATACAAGAGGCCTACAGAACACCAAATAAACTAGACCAGAAAAGAAACACATCACGTCACATCATAGTCAAAACACTAAATCTACAGAACAAAGAAAAGATATTAAAAGCAGCAAGGGAAAAAGGGCAAGTAACATATGAAGGTAGACCTATCAGAATCACACCAGACTTCTCATCAGAAACTATGAAAGCCAGAAGGGCCTGGGCAAGCATCATGGAGACTCTAAGAGATCACAAATGTCAACAGAGACTACTATACCCTGCAAAGCTTTCAATCAACATAGATGGAGAAAACAAAATATTCCATGACAAAACTAAATTTACGCAATATCTATACAGCAAACCAACCCTATAGAAGATACTAGAAGGAAAACTCCAATCCAACGAAAACGAATTCACCCAAGAAAACAGGGCATACAGATAATGTCCCAACAAAAATGAAAAGAAAACAAGCAATGAAACAAGGTAAGATCATCGACTCCATTACACAAGGAACTAACATGCATTGGTCAATATTATCTATCAATATTAATGGACTCAACTCACCAATAAAAAGACACAGGCTAACAGAATGGTTACGGAAACAGGACCCAACATTCTGTTGCATCCAAGAAACACACCTATGCAACAAAGATAAACACTACCTCAGAGTAAAGGGCTGGAAAAATGTTTTTCAAGCAAATGGTTCCAGAAAACAAGCTGGAGTAGCCATCCTAATATCTAATAAAATAGACTTTCAACCCAAGTTAATCAAAAAAGATAAGGACGGCCACTATATTCTCATCAAAGGAAAAATCCAACAAGAGGACATCACAATTTTGAATATCTATGCCCCAAATACAAGAGCACCTACATTCGTAAATGAAACAATATTAAAGCTTAAATCATACATTGATCCTAATACCTTAATAGTGGGAGACTTCAACACCCCACTCTCATCAAGGGACAGATCAACCAGACAGACACCAAATAGGGAAATAAAAGCACTCACAGAATCCCTAAATCAAATGGACCTAATAGATGTCTACAGATCTTTTCACCCAAACTCAAAAGAGTACACCTTCTTTTCAGCACCACATGGAACCTTCTCCAAAATAGACCATATAGTTGGTCACAAAGCAAGCCTCAACAGATACAAAAGGATTGAAATAATCCCTTGTATACTATCTGACCACCATGGACTAAAGCTGGACATCAACAACAACAGAAACAACAAAAAGCCGACACGCACATGGAAACTGAACAACTTACTACTCAATGACAGCTGGGTCAAGGAAGAAATAAAGAAAGAAATTAAAGACTTTCTAGAATTCAATGAAAATGAAGGCACAACATACCCAAATTTATGGGACACATTGAAAGCAGTGCTCAGAGGAAAATTTATAGCACTAAGTGCCTACAAGAAGAAATCCGTAACATCACATACAAACAACTTAATGGCCCAACTGAAAAACCTAGAAAAAAAGAAGCAGATACACCCAAGAGGAGCAGAAGGCTGGAAATAATCAAAGTAAGGGCAGAAATCAATCAATTAGAAACAAATAAAATTATCCAAAGAATCAATGAAACAAAAAGCTGGTTCTTTGAGAAAATCAACAA
>NW_026591450.1:5035909-5189302 GCF_907164565.1 Psammomys obesus | reverse complement strand
AACCCTCGGCAGAGTGCAGGGAATCATATGAAAGAAGGGAAGTTAGTATGATATGGAAAGGATAGGAGCTCTACAAGGACCAAATATATCTGGGCACAGGGTCTTTTCTGAGACTGACACTCAACCAAGGACCATCTATGGATATAACCTAGAACTTCTGCTCGGATGTGGCCCGTGGTAGCTCAGTAACCAAGTAGTTTTCCAAAGTAAGGGGAACACGGACTATTTCTAACAGGATCTCAAGGGCAGGCTGTTTGACACCCCCCCCCAGGGGAGGAGCAGTCTGTTAGGCCACAGAGGAGGACTTTGCAGCCAGCCCTGAAGATACCTGATAAAACAGGGTCAGATGAAAGGGGAGGAGGTCCTCCCCTATCAGTGGACTTGGAAAGGGGCAGGGAGGAGACCAGGGAGGGAGTGTGGGGTTGGGGAGGGAATGAGGGAGCGGGATACAGCTGGGACACAGAGTTAACAAAATGTAACTAAAAAGAAAAATTAAAAAAAATAAAAAATAAAAAATAAAAAAAAGAAATGCTCAGCATCCTTAGTCAACAGGGAAATGCAAATCAAAACAACCCTGAGATTTCACCTTACACCCATCAGAATGGCTAAGGTTAAAAAGTCAAGTGACAATACATGCTGGAGAGAATTTGGAGAAAGGGGAACCCTCCTCCATTGCTGGTGAGAATGTAAACTTGTACACCCACTTTGGAAATCAAACTGGCACTTTCTCAGACAATTAAGAATAGTGTTTCCTCAAGATCCAGCTATACCACTCCTAGGCATATATCCAAAAGACGCTCAAGTATACAACAAGGACATTTGCTCAACCATGTTTGTAGCAGCTTTATTTGTAATAGCGAGAATCTGAAAACAACCCAGATGTCCCTCAGTTGAGAAATGGATACAGAAATTGTGGTATGTTTACACAATGGAATACTACTCAGCAATTAAAAATAAGGAAATTATGAAATTTGCGGGCAAATGGTGGGATCGAGAAAAGATCATCCTGAGTGAAGTATCCCAGAAGCAGAAAGACACACATGGTATACACTCACTTAAAAGTGGATATGAGACAAAATGGTCAATACCAAGACTGGTGCTTTAGAAAACCTAAGTTTCACATCTTCCACTCCCTGGAAGCACACAGTAGATACGGACATGCTGTCCTAGACTTGTACTTTGTAGCCCAATGTGGCCTCAGAAGAATGCCAGTGAAGCTAGATCACTAAAATATGACTGGGATTCAGGCCCTAAGTGAGTCAATGGGTGAACTTGCTTTGGCTATAGAGTTCAGTCAGAAAGCTATGGAGAGTCAGGAGACCCTAGCCCCTCTGAATTGTGAGAAGGCACTAGCCCTTGAGAACACACAGCTCTACATGGGCTCTCTCTTGTACTGCATGCTGCTCAGTCCCCTGTGTAGACTACATAGGTTGTCCCAGCTAATCTGCCCTTGTAGCCAAGAAAAAGTTGAGTCCCTGATACCCGGTACAAAGCAGGGAGTTAAATGTAACCCCAACAACCTCCAGTTCTAAGCCATGACCTCTGACTTACTGACAATACCAAAAGAGGAAGGAGTAGATGTTTCTCAGGCTTTGCATGCTCTATGGCTTGCACAGTCCACCAAGACATAGAAAGATCAGTGGGAGCAAAGAATGTTTATTCACCCTTGTCCTTGAAACAATGACAGTATTCTCTCTTCTTTCCTTTTTTACTTTTTATGCTTCAAGTGAGTTTATGATTTTTTTCCTTTGTATCTTTTTATTCATATATTTTTATTGTTAACTTTTGGATTTTTGTTCTTTCTCTCTTTCCAATCATCAAAGCCTTGTATTATATGTTTCTTGTTTTTACTTAGTCCTCATTGAATTCTGCTTTCCGTTTTTTATTCTCTTCTTTCTTTATTTTTTCCATTTCTTGTGATGTTTAAACACTGTTTTATTTAAATTATTTAACACTTCTGCTTGTTGTTCTTATTGTTGTTAGGGATGTTGATTTCATGGTTGGCACTTGGTTTTACACCTGGTTCATCACTACCTGCTGCACTGGTTTTATTAGTTTCCTCCTTTTTATATGGTGAAAGGTATGGTCCTCAACAGTTAGCATGCAAACTAGTCTGTTGCTAAGCTATACTCCTACCTGACATTCAGAATAGATTACCACACGTGCTACTCACCCCCACTCGACTCTAGTGAATGCTTTTTACTTAACCAGTAGTGAAAAAAAGAAAAAAGAAATATGAGACAAGTATCCATGTAAGCATAACCAAAGTAGCCTAAAGACCCACTTCTGACATAACCAAACAAGAATTTGAGGCCCACATGAGAATCCTCATCCAAATAACTGCAAGGCAAATTGGAAAACCCATCAAAATGCCAAGAAAGGTCGGTTTCATTTCAAAGATGCCATGATGGTTCAACTTACTTAACTTCCTCAAATAACAAATATAATGGAGCATATAAGATAATCAAAGACAAAGAGCCACGTGGTCACATCAATATTAGAAAACCCTTTGACAAAACCCCTTCAGTGTAAAAGCTCAGAACAAACTATGTAAAGGGATTAGTCATTAATATGTGAAAATGTTATGTGACAAACTGACCATGGACATGATACTCAGTGAGGAAAAACTGAAAGTATTTCCTCTGAATAAGAAATGTAACAAGGATCCCCATGTTCCTGCTGTTATTGAATGCATTTCTTGAAATTTAAGGCAGTGCACTAAAATCAGGGGTGACAAGAAGGAAAAAACTATCAATAAGAAAGGAAGAAATCAAATTATCCCTTCCCATAGAAAACATGATCATATACTAAGAAGACCCTAAAGATTCCAACTGCACAACTAACAACAACAAAATTCAATATATTTTTAATTTGATTTTTAATTTAGTATGTAAAGTACTGTGAATAGTAATGGTATTTTTTTTCTCTCTCTCTCTTTTTTTTTTCTTTTAGACAAGGTTTTACTATGAATCTCTGGCTGACCCAGAAATTACTATGTAAATGAGGCTTCCCTCAAACTCTCAGAGGTCTGCCTGCCTCTGCCTTCCAAGTGCTAAAATAAAAGGTGTGTGCTGTGCACCTCCATGCCTGCCATAATGTTAATTTCAAACTTAAGTATATTATAGTTGCTTCTCCTCTCACATTTCCCCAAATTCTCCCCTCCTCTCATATCTTTCCTCACCTCATCCTCTTGTTTGCTTTTATGGTACCCTGTCCTTTCACACCCCGCCCTTCTTTTACGCCTCTCTCAATCCTATTTTGTTTTCCTGTCTAGATTGTTAGACTTTACCCATATTTATACCCATTTATATACATAAATGTGTACATTACAAGCTGGATCACACATGAGAAAGAGCATGAGGTGGTTGTTTTTCCAAAGGTTGGTTACCTCTTTCCATACCTTATCTTCATCAGCTTTCCTAAGTTTTATAATTTCCATTTTTGCTTACATCTGTATAAAATTCCATTGTGTGTATGTACTACCAATAATGATTCTTCTGAGAAAAAAGTAAATAAAGAAATCCCATTCATAACAGCCTCAAAAATATTATTGTACCTGCTAATAAACCTATCCAGGAAGATAAAGACCTCTACTTAGAAAACTATAAAATGCTAAAGATTGAATGACATCCCGCATTCATGTTTTGAAGAATACTGTTAAAATGTCCACATTACTAAAATTACTCAACAATTTCAATACAATCACCAACAAAATTCCAATTACATTTTTTACAGAACTACAAAAGAAACCACTTTAAAATTTGTGTATATTCACAAGAGATCCCAAACAGCTCCAACTAGTAAAAAAATAAAAATCAATACTTATAAATATCACAACACCTGAACTCAGAGTATACTCTAAGCCATAGTAATAAAACGCACATAGTAACAACATAAAAAAGAAATGTGCACCAGTGGACTAGAAGACCCAGAAATAAATTCAAGAATCTGCAGACATCTTGTTCTCACTAAAACATATGTTGGACAAAGCCTCTTGAACAGTCACTGGGAACCTGGTCTTGTAGGAATTAGGATTAAACTACTGCTCATCCTGCACAAAAATCACCTCAAAGTAGATCAAGTTTGCTAAAGTCATGAAACTCCACGGGTGCCACCAGAAAACACAGGGGAAACACTTGAAGGCATAAGCGTGGGAAATGGCCTTCTGAACTATACTCAGAGAATATAGGAAATAATAAAAAGGATTGGCAAATGATATTGAGCCAAGCTTGAAAGCATTTTAATAGCAAAAGAAGAGAGAAAAGATAGTCTACAAAACAGAGAAAAGCTTTGCATCTTATTCATCTGCAGGAGGATTAACACATAGCAGTTATAAAAACCTTAAAAATTGAACACACACACAGTGAAATTAGTGACCCCCACCATTGAGGGGACACGTGAGCTATACAGTTTTCTGAAGAAGCGACAATAGCCAATAACCACATGTCAAGGCATTCAACATCTTTCATCAGAGGGAAATGAAAATGATTTCTCGTTGGTCCCAGTCAGAATGGCCATGGTCAAGAGATTAAAAAATAGCAAAGTCTGCAGGAGTGCAGGGGACAGAGGATTGAGCACTGTTGGTGGAAATGTAATTGAATGCAGTTAGGATGCAAATCAGTACAGAGATTCTCCTCAAGAAAAGTAAAATTAGAACTACTATATGATCCACCTATATGACTTAGGGGTAGGTAGCCGGAGGAATCAGAGCCAGCATTCAGTAGAGAATTTTGCACACCAGTATTAATACTCCGCTACTCACAGTGACCGCACTGTCAGTGAACCCAGTTGTTCATCAGTGGGTGAAGGAAAAAAAACGCTGAGTACAGATGCGCTTCGGTCATAATGAAGATGGAAGCCATGCTATTTGCAAGAGCATGGCTGGACCCAGAGATCATTAGGTTGAGTAGAATAGATCAGATTCAGAAAGACAAGCCTAACCCATTTTAGAATGAGAGATAAAGAATAAAAAACATACAGACATGAAAGTTGAAGAGGGTCTATTAGGGATGAAGACAGGCATCACCAGGGGAAAGAAGAATTTTTTAAAATAGGCAGTATAAACATGACCAATGTGTAAATGTTATTCACTTGCCTGAAAATATCACAATGAAAGCCATTATCTTGTACAATGAATTAATACGCATATAAAAATAAAAAGCACAAATTAATATTTTAAAGTAGACCTAACATTTGACCCATATAGACAAAGAAACAAAAACCATCATATCCAAAAGGTATTTACGCTCATGGATTTGATGGAACACTACATAGTGTAGCCAAAATATTGACTCAACTTTAGTGTCCTTTGATGAATGGATAAAGAAAATGTTGTATTTCTTTTTGTATTTGTATTTCATTTACACAATGGAGCATTATTTTCAAAATAATAACGTGCTGTTTAAAAGGGGGAGATCTTGACATTAGCAGCCCAACACATGGCAGTATTGACAATCATAAGAAGTACAATCAGCCACAGACAGACAAATACCACTCATCTTTACCTTCATATAAAGAAGCTAGGACTGTAAATCTCAAAGTATAAGAGATCAAAATAGAAATTACTACAGAGAAGAATGGGGAGAGGAAGTAAAGGGAGCTTGGACTTGTATACCGAGACACATTTCCTAGGGGTTTCTAGGGACTGTCTAGATTTTGGATAACTGAAAAATAGTACTGATATGAGCCTAAGTGAGTTCACACACTGAGTCAGTGTGATTGCTGACTATGCAAGATGCATAACTGTGGTTTTATTGGACTTCCAATATCTTCCAAATGACATCTTGACACGGTTTAAAAAATTAACTAATTGAAAAAAGCTTTCTAACATGGTTAACCCACCCTGGCCTGACTCCAGCTGCTCTCCTCAGACTACTTCTAACTGCGTCTGAAAGTAGAGAGAATATTGTAAGGTTCAGTCACACCCTTCCTCCAAAATGACTTTTTTTTTTCCATTAGAATTTTCTGGTTTTAATTTTCACTTTCACTCTGGAATTAGAGCTTCACCTCTCTGTGTGAACCTGGCAGCCTTGGTCTCTAGAGCTGAAGTGTAGACAGGAGTCACTCTCCATTTGCCTCATGTCAGGTTGCTTGCTTTAGAACTGCTAAAAAATTAATAAAAATCAAAGAAGAACCAAGCAAGGCAAATACACGCAACACAGAGACACATTAACAGAGGACGGGTATCTGGAGGTAAAATTTTCAGTCACTAATATAAAGATGCGCTGATCCCAGAATCCCCATGCCTAACACAAACACCTTCTAGCCCAAAAGCACAGCTAGAGCATGAGCAGCTTATTGCTCCACACTCTTCAGTGATGGAGGCACCTAAGCAAACATCTCATTGTTTTCAGTGTCCAACACCAGCTTAGCTGCGCCATGTCCTGGCTCAGTTTAACCAGACTAAGTTGCTCTGTTTCGCTCCCTGTTTCAAGCTGAGAGAGATGTCTGCTTCACACTCATTCTAATAACAGCGGTTACTGAAAGTCCTGAAATAAACAGATAACCAAATCAGGTCTGGCTGGAGGATGGTACTCACAGCCAGATTCCTCCCAGCAGAAGCATCTTAGGAAAACATCCTTTTTCGGTACATATTCGGTACATAAATACAAATTGACTGTAACACACATAGATTCTCTCATAACTACACATAAGCGCATTTGAGGCCATATGACAGGAAGGAGCTGCAGTGATGATACGTCAAAATATGATGATGTCACTTCTATAATCGTAAATATAAAAAAACGCTGAGGCAAAGAGGACAAGTCCTCAGAACCTCACTGTCATAATGGCTGCCACAACTGTTCTTGTCCTAACTCTTATGCAGCAAATAACTGCATGAAGTTAATGGGGCAGGGGGCACAGGTGAGCCACCACATCTGCAAAAAGGAGGAAAACGCAGATGTGCCCCACTTGGTGAGAAGTCGCCCTCCTCATCCACCCACATCCCAACACAACCATCCTCTCTGGTGATGGACAAATGCACTGCACTGGTTTTCCCTGTGTTGGAGAGCTACTGCAGACAACAGAGCTGATTGCTATGAAGGCACAATTGCTTTGTAAGCAGTCCTAAGGAGGAAGAGATTTCTCCAGTGGGAAGATGGGTTTGAAGCACCCAAACAGAAAAAATAAAAAAATAAAAAATAAAAAAATCACACACACACAAGAACTGGCTTCAGAACATAGAATTGAAACAAACTTGGTTTTCCTTTTCTAACCATTGTTCATTTTTTTTTCCAGTTACGCAGCTACATTTCATATCTTAACAATAGGTGATAGTTAATTTCTATTGTAAAATTGATTGGATTAAGACATTACTAGGGTTCTCTTTGGGGGGGTCATTGTCAAGGATATTTTCAGAAAGGTTTAAGTACGAAGGGAAAGGTGACGCTGCATGTGACAGCACCGTCCCAGGGCTCTGGTCCTGCACTAATAAAAAGGGGGAAGACAGGAAGCAGGCTGAGCAAGACACCGCCTTTCTGAGCTGCCTTGTCAGCACCGGCAACCAAATTTTCGCTGCCGTATCTTCCCCACACGACAGACCACGCTTTCTTGAAGCATAAGCCCAAATAAACCAGTCCTTATGTATTTTGGTCAGCTATTTTATGACAGCAATAAGAAAATAACTAAAACACCGTGTTGTTTCTACTTTAATATAATTAAAGTTTAAGTCTTGCTTGCATTTAAAAATACAAGAAACCCAGATGAAGAGAGAAATCAGAAAACCTTGGAAACCTTTACTAACCTTGTTAGTAAATATGTAGCAACTCAAACCAATGAAGAAACTCTCTTCATTCTGGCAACAAAAGACTGCTCTGTATCCATTATAAAACTATTTTACCTCATATGGTTTAAGGAAATAATTATTGACACTTTTACACTAAAACCATGTACATAAATTCTATATTCTATGATTAAATTTCTCCAAATAATTCCTTTTAAAAAACAAAGTTTATCTTCTTGAAAATTTGCATTCATTATGGAATTATTTATAAAAGTAAAATATTTAAAAATACAAAAATTCAACTTTAGAGAGTTTAATAAAAAACATTGGTATCTCTACTGAACTTGATGGAAAATACACGGTAATGACAGATAAAAAGAATTCAGAATTCTGTTATTACAGCTTTATGTCTATAAGTATATAATTGAAGGGAAGACGGAAAGATTAAAATGCTTAATTCCTCTGCATAATAAAAGTATAAAGAAAAATATTGCCATTATCATTAGCATCTTATTTTGCAATTGAAAGAGTTAAATGCAAAAAAAACTATACATGTATTTGTGCAAAAATAAGATAAAGATCAGCCTAAAAATCTGACAGGAACAACGAAGACTTTTCAAATAATATGTAAAAATTATATACCTAGCTTATCTTTAAGTAAAATGAAGCTCTGTGAAGGAGGGATTCAAATCTCTCTACCAGTCATCAGGAAGGTATAATTTCTAGTGTATATCATTAAGAAATATTTCAAGATAGTCGTTGGTGGCCTCTCCCTCACTTTGTGTCATTCAGAACATGTAAGTAAAAGGTAAAGGGGGAAAAAAGCAACACGTTGACTTTTAGAAGCTTGGATATATGGATATAAGTCTGAGAGGGTTCCGTACATCAGCCATCAGCTAATTCAGGGGTCTTTCACCCTGCTTGTACAGAAATCGTGAGGAGACAGGAAGGGCTTCAAGTACTGGACTCCAGCAGCTTTCATTCCCCCTGTGAGTTTGGAGACAGCAGCAGCAGTAGGAAAACAACACGCAAGCGGCACCCCCAAATGTTATAGTCTCCATGCAAGCAGAGGATGTTGGGGACCCTTGGCAGCTACTGTAGCAGCTACCGTAACAGCTTTCAGCCTGCACCTCCCTGAGACTCTTGCCCCTGAAGACTTAACTGCTCTTCTTGAAACAAGGAACTTCAGGCTCTAATTTTCGGTCCTTAATGCTCTGCAACCATGCGGCTGGTTCTTCAGTTGCCCTGCAGCTGCCCGCCTGACCTCTTTAGTAGCTGGAGGCAGAACTGACTTGGGGTGCCTGCCTCCGTCAGGACTGCACTCCGAAGCTGGAGTGTGAGCCAAGTAGGAGGCTGCTTAGTGACTGGGTACTGGGTGTGGTCCAGGACCACGCAGGTGCAAACGTGTCCCTCGGGCTGGATTCTCGAGGACGGAAAGGGTCAAACAGGTGGGGTCGATCATCAAATCTTCAGCTACCAAGCTATGGCTGCTGACACTCTGCATGTGGAAGCCAGGGCTGGGAAAATGGATGCTACCCAAGAGCTTAAATCCTAGTGCTGGTGGCAAGAAGCCGTGTCCCAGCACCCTGGCCCAGCTCTAGAGCTGATGGAACCTCTTTACCAGCAGAATGTCTGCGTACAGACATTCTGTACTCAGAACTGCGTTCCCAGGACTTGGGAGTTTGTAGTGGGTTCTTAGGGAGCCCAGTGTTGAGGGTGTGAGGCCAGGCAGAATCTGGTCCACCTGTGAAGCACATCCGGGATTCTCAGCGATCGAGCTGATGTGGAGTTGGTCACCTTTTCATCTAGCAAGCTGCCACTAAAGCTCTCTGAGTGCCGCTGGTGGTCTTCTTGTGGTGCCTTTGTCACCTCTAGGTCCATTATTTATCCTTCCCTCCTCTTTTCCAGTAGACTCCCTGTGCTTCGCCCAATGTTTGGCTGAGTCTCTGTTTCAAACTGGTGCTAGGTGGAGCCTCTCAGAGGACCGCTCTGATAGGCTCCTATCTGCAAGCATATCAGGATATTGTTAATAGTGATAGGGGTTGGCTTTCTTCCATGGCGTGGGTCTTAGGGTTGGGCCCGGCATTGGTTAGACATTCCCCCAGTCTCTGCTCTAGCTGGTCTATCTTAGTCCCTGCAGGTCTTGTAGGTGAGGTAAGTTTTGGACTGAGGTTTGAATTGACCATCAGAACCAATCAAGCAGGGCCCTGAGGGGCCTATGGAGTCTGAAGCACCCACCAAGGACAATGCATAGTCTGGACCTAGGTCCTCTACATATAAGTAACCAACAGAGGGGCATTTTAGGCTTCATGCGGGCCCACTACTTAGGGTAGTGGGGATATCTCTGACATAGACTATGTTGCCTGCTTTTTGATCACTTCCCCCTGATGGGATTGTCCTACCAGGCCACAGGAGAGGAAGACAAACTCAGTCCTCATGTGACTAGATGAGCTGGGCTGTATGAGTAGGGGGGCTCCCCTATTCTGAGGAATACAGGAGGGGGATATGGGAGGAGAGGAGGGAGGGGCCTAAACTGAATTAATTAATTAAAAAATGAAAAAAGAAAAAGTCCTCTGAATGAGCTTGCTTGCTTACTTGTTTGCTTTGTTACCAGTTCAGCTCACACTTAGTCAAGGAAGGAGAAGTCTTTATTGGACCTGGCGTTACAACACAGAAGTGTCTCAGTGAGCCTAAGCAGACCGCCTCTACAGCCTGAAAAGGGGTATTCAGACCAATCATTACCATTTAGTTGGACCAATTATACAGTTTTTTAGGCCAATCACAGGCTCGCATTTAAAAGTCATTTTAGGCTTGTGTTTTGGACCAGTCATGGCCTGTCCCTTAACACCAATCACAGTAAGCCTCACCCTGGGAGACTCGCTCCACCTCTGGTGGAGGCAAAAGGGCTCACTGAGGTTTACGATTGCAAAATGTCTGCTGTACAACTGCTTCTAACAGCTCTGGCTCGAGCAATGGCTTCAAGAGCCAGGGCAATCTACTTCAGTCTTTTGCTTAATCATTTCAAGGCATCAGCAGAGCATTCCAGACACTGGTCCTGGCATAAGGGTAGTCCAGCTGGCCGTTTACACTGATAGTTCTTTTGATCAAGGCAATCCAGGGAGCAAGAGAGAGTTCAATAACTGCTGATTAGGGAGTCAAACTGATCGTCCCCAGTGCCTTGCTTATGAAAATGATCAGAAAGAATTTTTATTATTTTAAATGTAAAAAAAAAAAGATAGCATTAATACTAAAAGCAATTTTTCAGACCTTTTTAATTTACTTTTTATATTAATTACAGTTTATTCACTTGTTACCACAGCTGTAGCCCCCTCCTTCATTTCTTCCCAATCCCATCCTCCCTCCCTCATCTCCTCCTAAGCCCCTCTCCAAGTTCACTAATAGGGGAGGTCTTCCTCTCCTTCCATCTGACCCTAGCTTATCAGGTCTCATCAGGACTGGCTGCATTGTCCATTGTGTAAATATACCACAATTTCTGTATCCATTTCTCAACTGAGGGACATCTGGGTTGTTTCCAGCTTCTGGCTATTACAAATAAAGCTGCTATGAACATGGTTGAACAAATGTCCTTGTTGTGTACTTGAGCATCTTTTGGATATATGCCTAGGAGTGTTATAGCTGGATCTTGAGGTGGCACTATTCCTAATTGTCTGAGAAAGTGCCCAATTGATTTCCAAAGTGGTTGTACAAGTTTACATTCTCACCAGCAATGGAGGAGGGTTCCCCTTTCTCCAAATCCTCCCCAGCATGTATTGTCACTTGAGTTTTTTATCTTAGCCATTCTGATGCATATAAGGTGAAGACTCATCTCCCTGATGACTAAGGATGTTGAGCATTTCTTCAAGTGTTTCTCTGCCATTCTATATTCCTCTACAGAGAATTCTCTGTTTAGCTCTATTTACCCCGTTTTTTTTAATTGGATTGCTTGCTTTGTTGCTTTTTAACTTCTTGAGTTCTTTATATATTCTGGATATTAGCCCTCTGTCAGATATAGGATCGGTGCAGATCCTTTCCCAGTCTGTCGGCTGTCATCTTGTTCTGGCAACAGTGTCCTTTGCTTTACAGAAGGTAAAAGCAATTTTTAAAATGGTTTGGCAGTTCTTATAGCTCCCTAATACCCAGAGAATGATAATCGGGTTTGTTTGTCTCGGTTACATTTTTCTAAAGCCATCTTCAGGAAGCTCCTTTTACCCTTATCAAGTGGACATGGCCCACTGGTCTGCTTGCACCCTGGAACAGCTAAGGAGATTCATCCAAGGAAGAAAGTACTTCAAAGGAAATATACCCGGTTGGAATGCAAGAGCAAAAAATATGATTAATGTCCACATAAATCAGCCTTAAGGCACGGAAGCAAATGGAAAATGATAAGTAAATATAGATGGACAAACAAAATTATCCACCACAAATATCTATAGAAATCAAATTTCAACAGCATTTAAGCAGTAAAAATTTGAAAATTTTTCTTTTGAGATCAAGACTAAGACAAGATTGACACCAACATTACTAAAGAAGGTAATGATTGGAAAATAAAGATTAAAAACTTTATTATCCACAATGAATGATTGTGTGCATTAGGGCCACACACACACAAAAAAAGAATTACAAAGAAACCACTAGTTTTAACAAGTGAGTCATAATGAGCAAGTTTATCATAGTTGTTAATGTGAGATCAAAACACAGGAAAAAAAAACAATTATATTTTTGTATGCAAATGAAAACAAAACCTAAAATTTATTTTTTAAATATTGTACTACATGTGTTTGTTTGGGGGAAAGGGCATATGTGGACGTCAGGGGACAACCTTTGGGAGTCAGCTCTCTCCCTCCATCATGGGGTCTTGGTAACCAGCCAAGGTCATCAGGTCCAGCACAGGTATCTTTATCCCCTTATAGTCTTGTTAGCTAGTCTCAGATCCGATTCGTGATTCCATTAAAAGCAAGGTTTTAGCAGACATTAAAACTGTAAGACAAAGTGCAGCTGGTCCATCTGACAAAATGAGCTTCACATTCAAACAACAGATGCAGTGCGCAAAGTTTGCGTCCTCAGAGACAGTCTGCTCGGAACGGCCTCTGTAGAACACCTGCCTCCTGTCACATGAAAACATGCTCTCCTCTAAAACCTGTTACAATATTTAACATTTATAACAAAATAAACCTAGGAAATATTTAGGAGCAACCCCCCTAGTAGATGTCGGATAGCTCAACACACACAGTTATAAAAACCGAGTTGAAAGGAAATTTAAAAAGACTTAACTATGTACAAATATAAGCCATGTATATAGATCAGGATGCCTGATACTAAAAGACCATCTGTCTCCCCAAAACCACAACGATGGATTAATTCAACCCTAGAAAAACCACAATTGATTTTGTTAAGCCTCAAAATCTTGTTTTAAAACACACAAAATTGAAAAAGCTGAGAATTACCCACTATTATTTATTTGTTTGTTTGTTTGTTTGTTTGTTTGTTTGTTTTAAAATATGGAATGCTTCCAGAATTTGCATATCATCCTTGTGTGAGGGCCATGCTAATCTTCTCTGTAGTGCTTCAGTTTTAGTGAATTTGCTAACAAAATGAGAACAATCACATACATGTATATATATATATTTTTTTTAAAAGAACATACTTTATTTGACAAAACAAATCTGTCAGAAAATCAGCACATCATAATTTCAGAGTATTTAAAAAGTGTAACATTTGCCTAAGAATAGATAAATGTGTTAGTAGAACAGAACTCAAAGCTATAAATCTAGACAAAAATTTCCACTTCTTTTATACTCATTTTACAATGCATTAGAGAAAGAAACAACCTTTCAATGAGTGGACAAGACAACTGGCTATCCACTGAGAAGGATGATACAAGGCCACTTTATACCTTTCACGAACACTTCAAGGCACGTCTTATACCAGATTCCTCATGAAGCACGCATTTGTGTGTAAGAAGTTTATTGAGGTTTGTCCTGAAGCTCAGCACTTGAGACAAGGATTAGTCACAGAAAGGACTCAGCGGTCACTCCACGGGCCGTAGGATAAGTAAATGCTTTCCTTCCCCACATTGTTTTGATCATGTGTTTATCACGGTAACAGAAAACCATACTAGAACACGTAGGAACCAAAACACCTGGTTTATGCTTTGGTACGGCTTCAGTCTCCCAAATTTCTGTACTTTACTGAACCTCAGTAACTATTGCTTATTTTCTGTTTTGCAGTTTCTCTAGAGAAACTGAACCTGTTTTTTTCTGGGTTCCCTGTTTCCCAAATTATTCCCAATTCCTTTACAAATTACCACATCATATCTTTTTGAATAAAAGGGATAGTCTATAAAATTAGTAAAGTAAGTAGACATACATCATCAATATCTTTGGGAAAAGTTTTTAAAATAATTGTAAAAATAGTAAACCCATAGAACTATGTTAATACTGCATGTGGAGAGCCTGCCGCAATACAGAAATACGGCTGCTCCTTAGAGATTCCCCTTAATCCTCAGATGTATCCTACACGGAAGTGAAAAGTGTACACCACAGAGTTAACTTTCTTGGGAATGTCTAGAGGACTGTGTCCACTCGATGCCTACTTTTATGCATACTTAATGATAAACAGCACCTTCAGTAAGGCCCTCAAATAGCAAAATGCATGTTCCTCAGTTCCATATTGTATATAATATCTTCTTTCAGTTTTAGTAGGGAAGGAAAAGAGTAAGTATAGTAACATGCAAGTAAAACAAAATAAAATAAAGTAAAATGGAAAAAGGAGACCATGAACAGAAGGGA
Source organism: Psammomys obesus (assembly GCF_907164565.1). Classification (NCBI taxonomy): domain Eukaryota; kingdom Metazoa; phylum Chordata; class Mammalia; order Rodentia; family Muridae; genus Psammomys; species Psammomys obesus. The sequence goes on along the minus strand of NW_026591450.1, from coordinate 5,174,791 downwards.
ATTGAGAACTGCAAAAGAAAGAATGTAAGGGCCAACAAGATGGCCTGGTGATAAAACTGTTTGGGGTTCCAGTCTAAGGATCCAAGTTCCATTCCCCCAACCCATAGTGAAAAGAGAAGCAATTCTTCAAAGTTGTCCTCTCACCTACAGATACACATCATGGCACATGTGTGCCTTTCTCAGTGATGATGATGATGATGATGATAGTAACAGTGATAATAAATAAATAAAAACATTACATTTTATAAAAAGGTAAATATGCAAAAATGAATTGAGAATGTTTTGGTGGAGTACTTTGATAGATTTTCTTAGAACTACAACTCAGAGTTCACGTTTGTAGTTAGCATAACAACAGAACTGTACAGTTCATATGCAAAACCCCTGCTAGATGTCATGGAGACTGTCCTCTTCTCTGTGGGTGCCTAGCATCAGGACAGCACAGATGATAATACAGTGATAAGTCATTCATAAATGCACAGATTTTTCCCTTCCTCATATAGTTTGTTAAAAAGCTGTAAATGATTACTTAGCCATCATTGGTAACTGGATGTTTTGTGATTATTTATCAGCACATTTAGTGAAAGTATGAATAACATGATTAACCCAAGTAAGAGAATTTGAAGAAAAAAGAGAAAAGAAGGTGGAGATGAGCACTAGAGTTGCAGGTGAGGTGGGGTATATTTAAAGAAATCTGAAAAGGTCAAACAATTTCTTAGTGACTGTTCTGAAGAAAGACCCAATGTGAACTAAAATGATGCCAACGAACTAGAAAGGACTTAGAAGAACAAGGAGTAAACGAAGGTGACAGGAAACAACCTTAAGTGAAACTGATGGGGAAAAGCTGAAAGTGTGAGAGTTTTGGAGAAGACTCAGGTCACGGATCAAACATGCCATCTTGCAGCAAAGATTAAACTTTCTCAGTGGCAAGATTGTGTCCCTGCATCAATGTTCTCACTGAGAAGGAGCAACAGCAGTGCTTTCTAAATTCCACCATGTGTACAAGCCACTTAAGTCTCAGAAGAGTGTAAGACTCAGTTCAGCAGACCTAGGCCAGACGTATCATTCTACAACTTTAGCAAGCTCTTGAGGAAAGTTGAGGCTACTTTGAGCAATAGAGTCCAGCATGGTATTTTCTAGAGTGTGGCAGACACACCACTCAGAATTATCATGGTGTCTGTGAAAAGCACTCATTATGAGCAACACTATACTTCTGTACCAATTCTGAAGAAGTAAAGACTACACTCAATTTTTTCTTTTTTTTTTTAATTTTTTTTCAACTTGTAATTAAACTTTATTCGATGCCAGATGAGAAACAAATGCTTCTGAAGACCATATAGTTGGTCGCAAAGCAAGCCTCAACAGATACAAGAAGATTGAAATAATACCCTATATTCTATCTGACTACCATGGACTAAAGCTGGACCTCAACAAGAATAGAAATAGCAAAAAGCCTGCACGCACATGGAACAACTTGTTACTCAATGACAGCTGGGTTAAGGATGAAATAAAGAAAGAAATAAAAGACTTCCTAGAATTCAATGAAAATGAAGGCACAACATACCCAAATTTATGGGTCACAATGAAAGCAGTACTCAAAGGAAAATTCATAGCACTAAGTGCTTTCAAGAAGAAATTTGTGACATCTCATACAAGCAACTTAAAGGCTCACCTGAAAGCCCTAGAACAAAAAAGAAGCAGACACACCCAAAAGGAGCAGAAGGCTGGAAATAATCAAACTCAGGGCTGAAATCAATCAATTAGAAACAAATAAAACTATTCAAAGAATCAATGAAACCAAAAGCTGGTTCTTTGAGAAAATCAACAAGATAGTTAGCTAAGCTAACTAAAAGGCAGAGAGAAACTATCCAAATCAGCAAAATCAGAAATGAAAAGGGGGACATAACTACAGACACTAAGGAAATCCAAACGATCATTAGGTCATACTACAAAAGCCTATATGCCACAAACTTTGAAAATCTAAATGAAATGGACAATTTTCTTGATAGATTCCATCTACCAACATTAAGTCAAGATCAGGTAGAAAGATTGAATAGTCCTATATCCCCCAAAGAAATTGAAGCAGTCATCAACAGTCTCCCTTCCGAAAAAAGCCCTGGGCCAGATGGTTTCAGCTCAGAAATCTGCCAGACCTTCTAAGAGGTGCTAATTCCAATTCTTTTCAGACTATTCAAAAACAAAACAAAATAAACAAACAAAAAACAGAAGGAACATTACCAAACTCATTCTATGAAGCCACAGTCACCTTGATACCTAGAACACACAAAGACCCAACAAAAAAAGAGAACTTCAGACCTATCTCTCTTATAAACATTGATGCAAAAAATACTCAATAAAGTACTTGTAAACCGAATCCAAGAACACATAAAAGGTCTCATCCACCATGACCAAATAGGCTTCATCCCACACATGCAAGGGTGTTCAATATATGGAAATCCATCAATATAATCCACCACATAAACAAACTGAAGGAGAAAAACCACATCATCTTCTTAGATGCTGAAAAAGCATTTGACAAAATACAATACCCATTCATGTTTAAAGTTTTGGAGAGATTAGGGATACAAGGCACATACCTAAACATACTGAAAAGAAATATACAGACAGCCTATAGCCAACATCAAACTCAATGGAGAGAAACTTAAATCAATCCCACTGAAATCAGGGACAAGGCAAGGCTGCTTCTTCTCTTCATAGCTCTTCAACATAGTACTTGAAGTCCTAGCTAAAGCAATAAGACAACTAAAGGAGATCAAGGGGATACAAATCAGAAAGGAAGAGGTCAAAGTGTCACTGTTAGCAGACAATATGATAGTGTACATGAGTGACCCCAAAAATTCAACCAGAGAACTCCTACAGCTGATAAACATCTTCAGCAAATTGGCTGGATACAAAATTAACTCAAAAAAAAAAAAAATCAGAAGCCCTCCTGCATACCCAAGAAAAAAGGGCTGAGAAAGAAATCAGGGAAACAACACCCTTCACAATAGCCACTAATAACATAAAGTACCTTGGGGTGACTCTAACCACGCAGGTGAAAGACCTGTTTGAAAAAACTTCAGGTCTCTGAAGAAAGAAATCAAAGAAGACATAAGAAGATGGAAAGATCTCCTGTGCTCATGGATCGGTAGGATTAACATAGTGAAAATGGCCATTCTGCCAAAATCAATCTAGTTTCAATGCAATTCCCATCAAAATACCAACACAATTCTTTACAGACCTTGAAAGAAAAATTCTCAGCTTCATATGGAGAAACAAAAAATGCAGAATTTCCAAAATGATCCTGTACAACAACAGATTATCTGGAGGTATCTCCATCCATGACCTCACGCTGTACTACAGAGCATAGTAATAAATATTGCATGGTATTGGCATAGAAACAGAAAGGTATATCAATGGATCCAAATAGAAGACCCAGAAATAAACACAAACACCTATGAATGCTTGATTTTTTACAAAGAAGCCAAAACCATTCAATGGAAAAAAGACAGCATCCTCAACAAATGGTGCTGATCCAACTGGATGTCTACATGGATAAAAATGAAAATAGATCCACATTTATCACCCTGCACAAAAGTAAAATCTGAGTGCATCAAAGATCTCAACATAAAACCAGATATACTTCTTTCATAAGATTCCCTGCACTCTGCCCAAAGTTTGGCTATGAGTCTCAGCATCTGCCTCGATACCCTGCAGGGTAGAGCCTTTCAGAGGGCCTCTGTGGTAGGTCCTGTCCTGTTCCCTGTTTTCTCGCTCCTCTGATGTCCATCCTCTTTGCCTTTCTGGATGGAGATTGAGCATCTTAGCCAGAGTCCTCCTTCCTGATTAGCTTTCTTAGGTGTACAGATTTTAGTATGTTTATCCTATATTATATGTCTAATATACACTTATGAGTGAGTATATACCCTGTGTGTCTTTCTGCATCTGGGATACCTCACTCAGGATGATCTTTTCCAGTTCCCACCATTTACCTGAAAATTTCATGATCTCCTTGTTTTGTTTTGTTTTTTGTTTGTTTGTTTGTTTGTTTGTTTGTTTGTTTTTTAATCGCTGGTAGTATTCCATTGTGTAGATGTACCACAATTTCTGTATCCATTCCTCAACTGAGAGGCATCTGGGCTGTTTCCTGCTTCTGGCTATTACAAATAAAGCTGCTACAAACATGGTTGAGCAGATGTCCTTTTTGTATACTTGAGCATCTTTTGGATATATGCCTAGGAGTGGTATAGCTGGATCTTGAGGAAGCACTACCTGGAGAGGACAGGAGCTTCACAAGGAGAGCAACAGATCCAAAATGTCTGGGCACCAGCGTCTTTTTTTGAAACTGATACTCCAGCCAAGAACCACTCATGGAGATGGCCTGGAAACCCTGGTACAGAGGTAGCCTATGGCAGTTCAGTATCCAAATGGGTTCAGTAGTAATGGAGACAGGGACTGTCTCTAACATGAACTGATTGGCCTGCTCTTTGATAACCTCCCCCTGAGGGGTGAGCAGCCTTACCAGGCCACAGAAGAAGACAATGCAGCCACTCCTGATGAGAACTGATAGACCAAAATCAGAGGGAAGGGGAGGAGGACCTTCCTTATCAGTGGGTGGGGTGAGGCACATGGGTGGGGAAGAGGGAGGGTGAGATTGAGAGGGGAGGAGGAGGATCAGGAAGGATATAAAGTGTAATTAATAAAAATAAATAAATAAAAATAAATTTAAAAAAACAGATACACTAAATCAGAAGAAAAAGTGGGGAAGAACCTAGAACTCATTGGCACAAGAGACAACTTCCTGAACAGAACACCAACAGCACAGGCTCTAAGAGCAACAATCAATAAATGGGACCTCATGAAGCTGAAAAGCTTCTGTAACGCAAAAGACAATGAAAGAGGAAGAGGTCCTCCCCTATCAGTGGACTTGGACAGGGACAAGGAGGAGATGAGGGAGGGAGAGTGAGATTGGGAGGGAATGAGAGAGCGGGATACAGCTGGGATACAAAGTTAATAAACTGTAACTAATATTAAAAAATTTAAAAATAAATATAAAAAGACACTGTCATCAGAACAAAACGACAGCCTGAAGATTGGGAAAGGAGCTTCACCAACCCAACATCTGACAGAAGGCTGATATCCAGAATATATAAAGAACTAAAGAAGTTAAAAGGCAATAATTCAAGCATTCCAATTAAAAAATAGGGTACGGAGCTAAACAGAGAATTCTCAGTCCAAGAATATAGAATGGCAGAGAAACACATAAAGAGATGCTCAACATCCTTAGCCATCAGAGAGATGCAAATCAAAATGACCCTGAGATTTCATCTTACACCCATCAGAATGGCTAAGATCAAAAACTCAAGTGACAACACATGCTGGAGAGTTTGTGGAGAAAAGGGAACCCTCCTCCATTGCTGGTGGGAATGTAAACTGGTACAACCACTTTGGAAATCAATCTGGTGCTTTCTCAGACAATCAGGAATACTGCTTCCTCAAGATCCAGCTATACCACTCCTAGGCATATATCTAAAAGATGCTCAAGTACACAACAAAGACATTTGCTCAACCATGTTTGTAGCAGCTTTATTCGTAACAGCCAGAACCTGGAAACAACCCAGATGTCCATCAACGGAGGAATGGATACAGAAAATGTGGTACATTTATACAATGGAATACTACTCAGCAATTAAAAACAAGGAAATCATGAAATTTGCAGGCAAATGGTGGAATCTAGAAAAGATCATCCTGAGTGAGGTATCCCAGAAACAGAAAGTCACACATGGTATATACTCACTTATAAGTGAGTACTAGACCTATAAGATAGGATAAACATACTCAAATCTCTACACCTAAAGAAGATAAACAAGAAAGAGGACCCAAGGTAAGATGATCAATCCTCACTTAGAAAGACAAATGGGATGGGCATTGAAAGTAGGAGAAAACAAGTAACAGGACAGGAGCCTACCGCAGAGGGCCTCTGAAATACTCTACCTAGCAGTGATTCAAAGCAGATGTTGAGACTCATAACCAAACTTTGGGCAGAGTACAGGGAATCGTATGAAAAAAGGGGGAGTTAGTATGACCTGGAGAGGACAGGAGCTCCACAGGACCTAATATATCTGGACACAAGGGTCTTTTATGAGACTGTATCTCCAACCAAGGACTATGTATGGATATAACCTAGAACTTCTACTTGGATTTGGCCCATGGTAGCTCAGTATCCAAGTGAGTACCCTACTTAGGGGAACAGGGACTATTTCTGACATGAAATCAGTGCTTGCTTCGGCAGCACATATACTGACATGAAATCAATGACTTCCCCCCCTCCAAGGGAGGAGCAGCCTTGCTAGGCCACAGAGGAGGACATTTCAGCCAGTCCTGAAGAAACCTGATAAGCTATGGTCAGATGGAACAGGAGGAGACCTCTCCTATCTATGGACTTGAAAAGGAGCAGGGAGGAGATGAGGGAGGGAGGGTGGGGTTGAGAGAGAATGAGGGAGCAGGCTACAGCTGGGATACAAAGTTAATAAACTGTAACTAATATTTAAAAAATAAAATTAAAAAAACAAATGCTTCTGAAAGTGTAATTTTAATATAGTAATTATTTGCTTTGCACGTGCAGACCAGGAGCCTCATATACTATGCCCATTCTGCAGTCAACATGCCCTTCTAAATAACACAGAAGACGCTATCCTATTTCCCCCCTATTTATCCATTTGCTTTGTTTTTTTTTTTATTTTTCTTTTTAGTTACATTTTGTTAACTCTGTGTCCCAGCTGTATCCCACTCCCTCATTCCCTCCCCAACCCCACACTCCCTCCCTGGTCTCCTCCCTGCCCCTTTCCAAGTCCCCTGATAGGGGAGGACCTCCTCCCCTTTCATCTGACCCTGTTTTATCAGGTATCTTCAGGGCTGGCTGCAAAGTCCTCCTCTGTGGCCTAACAGACTGCTCCTCCCCTGGGGGGAGGGGGGTGTCAAACAGCCTGCCCTTGAGATCCTGTTAGAAATAGTCCGTGTTCCCCTTACTTTGGAAAACTACTTGGTTACTGAGCTACCACAGGCCACATCCGAGCAGAAGTTCTAGGTTATATCCATGGATGGTCCTTGGTTGAGTGTCAGTCTCAGAAAAGACCCTGTGCCCAGATATATTTGGTCCTTGTAGAGCTCCTATCCTTTCCATATCAAACTAACTTCCCTTCTTTCATATGATTCCCTGCACTCTGCCGAGGGTTTGGTTATGAGTCTTAGTGTCTGCTTTGAAACACTGCTAGGTAGAGTCTTTCAGATGCCTTTTGTGGTAGACTCCTGTCATACATTCAATGCACATCCCATTTGTCTTTCTAAATGAGGATTGATCATCTTCACCCATGTCCACTTACTTGATTATCTTCTTTAGGTGTGTAGATTTCATTATGTTTATCATGTCTTGTAGGTCTATATAAGCGAGTATATACCAAGTTTGTCTTTCTTCTTCTGGGATACTTCACTCAGAATGATCTTTTCTAGATCCCACCTCTTGCCTGCAAATTTCATGATTTCCTCCTTTTTGATTGCTGAGTAGTATTCCATTGTGGAAAAATACCACAATTTCTGTATCCATTCCTCCGTTGATGGACATCTGGGTTGTTTCCAAGTTCTGGCTATTACAAATAAAGCTGCTACAAACATGGTTGAACAAATGTCCTTGTTGTGTACTTGAGCAAATTTTGGGTATATACCTAGGAGTGGTATAGCTGGGTCTTGAGGTAGCACTACTCCTAGTTGTCTGAGAAAGCGCCAGATTGACTTCCAGAGTGGTTGAACCAGTTTACATTCCCACCAGCAATGGAGGAGGGTTCCCTTTTCTCCACAACCTCTCCAGCATGTGCTATCACTTGAGTTTTTCATCTTGGCCATTCTGATGGGTGTAAGGTGAAATCTCAGGGTCGTTTTGATTTGCATTTCCCTAATGGCTAATGAGGTTGAGCATTTCTTTAAGTGTTTCTCTGCCATTCGACGTTCCTCTTTCGAGAATTCTGTTTAGCTCTGTTCCCCATTTTTTAAGTGGATTACTTGGTTTGTTGCTTTTCTGCTTCTTTAGTTCTTTATATATACTTGATATTAGCCCTCTGTCAGATAAAGGGTTGGTGAAGATTCTTTCCCAATCTGTAGGCTGTCTGTTTGTTTTGATGACAGTGTCTTTTGCTTTACAGAAGCTTTTCAGTTTCATGAGGTCCCATTTATTGATTGTTGCTCTTAGAGCCTGTGCTGTTGGTGTTCTGTTCAGGAAGTTGTCTCCTGTGCCAATGAGTTCTAGGCTGTTTCCCACTTTTTTTTTCCAGCTGATTTAGAGTATCTGGTTTTATGTTGAGGTCCTTGATCCACTTGGACTTTAGTTTTGTGCAGGGTGATAAATATGGATCTATTTTCATTTTTCTGCATGTAGACATCCAGTTGGTCCAGCACCATTTGTTGAAGATGCTGTCTTTTTTCCATTGAATGGATTTGGCTTCTTTGTCAAATATTGAGTATTCATAGGTGTGTGGGTTTATTTCTGGGTCTTCTATGCGATTCCATTGATCCTCCTTTCTGTTTCTATGCCAATACCATGCAGTTTTTATTACTGTTGCCCTGTAGTACAGCTTGAGATCGGGAATGGAGATACCTCCAGATGATCTGTTGTTGTACAAGATCGTTTTGGAGATTCTGGGTTTTTTGTTTCTCCATATGAAGCTGAGAATCTTTTTTTCAAGGTCTGTAAAGAATTGAGTTGGTATTTTGATGGGAATTGCATTGAATCTGTAGATTGCTTTTGGCAGGATGGCCATTTTCACAATGTTAATCCTACCAATCCATGAGCACGGGAGATCTTTCCATCTTCTGAGATCTTCTTCAATTTCTTTCTTCAGAGACTTGAAGTTTTTCTCAAACAGGTCTTTCACTTGCTTGGTTAGAGTCACACCAAGGTACTTTATGTTATTAGTGGCTATTGTGAAGGGTGTTGTTTCCCTAATTTCTTTCTCAGCCTTTTTGTCTTTGGTATACAAGAGGGCTTCTGATTTTTTTGAGTTGATTTTATATCCTGCCACTTTGCTGAAGGTGTTTATCAGCTGAAGAAGTGCTCTGGTTGAATCTTTGGGGTCGCTCATGTATACTATCATATCATCTGCAAATAGTGACACTTTGACCTCTTCCTTTCCGATTTGTATCCCCTTGATCTCCTTTAGTTGTCTTATTGCTCTGGCTAGGACTTCAAGTACAATGTTAAAGAGATATGGAGAGAGTGGGCAGCCTTGTCTTGTCCCTGATTTCAGTGGGATTGATTTAAGTTTCTCTCCATTGAGTTTGATGTTGGCTATAGGCTTGCTGTATATTGCCTTTACTATCTTTAGGTATGTGCCTTGTATCCCTGATTTCTCCAAGACTTTAAACATAAATGGGTGCTGGACTTTGTCAAATGCTTTTTCAGCATCTAAGGAGATGATCATGTGGTTTTTCTCCTTCATTTTGTTTATGTGGTGGATTACATTGATGGATTTCCATATGTTGAACCACCCTTGCATTCCTGGGATGAAGCCTACTTGGTCATGGTGGATGATATCTTTGATGTGTTCTTGGATTCGGTTTGCAAGTATTTTATTGAGTATTTTTGCATCAATGTTCATAAGAGAGATAGGTCTGAAGTTCTCTTTTTTTGTTGGATCTTTGTGTGGTTTAGGTATCAAAGTGACTATGGCTTCATAGAATGAGTTTGGTAGTGTTCCTTCTATTTCTATTTTGTGGAATAGTTTGAGGAGAATTGGTGTTAGTACTTCTTTGAAGGTCTTGTAGAATTCTGCGCTGAAGCCATCTGGTCCAGGGCTTTTTTTGGAGGGGAGACTGTTAATGACTGCTTCAATTTCCTTGGGAGATATAGGACTATTCAGTCTTTCTACCTGATCTTGACTTAATTTTGGTAGATGGAATCTGTCAAGAAAGTTATCCATTTCATTTAGATTTTCAAATTTTGTGCCATATAGGCTTTTGTAGTATGACCTAATAATCGTTTGGGTTTCCTCAGTGTCTGTAGTTATGTCCCCATTTTCCTTTCTGATTTTGCTGATTTGTATGCTTTCTCTCTGCTTTTTAGTTAGTTTGGCTAAGGGTTTGTCTATCTTGTTGATTTTCTCAAAGAACCAGCTTTTTGTTTCATTGATTCTTTGGATTATCCATTTGCTTTGTAATGTTTGTTTTCAAAAGTAAATTATTTCCAGTTACTGGTAGAGATCATGCACACATAAGCCATCATCTACCTAAATGTCTTCATTTTTTTCTTTAAATACTGTAAATTTCAATTTATTTATTTGCTCACTGGTCCATTTATTTACTAATTTTCAGTACTGGGGATCAAACCCAGGGCTTTGTACAACCTACTCAACTGCTCAATACCAGCCTACATCCTCAGCTCTTAACTATGCCCTAAATTGTGACATATTTCTTTAAAAGATGCTAGGATGCATCATATAAAACTTAAATCTGTTTTTATTTCTTCTGTTAGTCTGTCACTTGTTTCTTTTTCTTAGTCATCTTTTTTCTTTGAATTCCATGAAAATCTAAAGGCAAAAGGGTAAGAGATTAGAGAGATGGCTCAGCAAGTAAGAGCTTTTTCTATGAAAGCATGAGCACTTGAGTTCAGAGCCCAGCACACATATGAAGAGCCAGGCATGTATGCACATATAGTTACAACTCCAAAGCTGGAGGAAGCATCAGGGCGAGGGAGGAGAGAACAGGAAGATTTCTGGGGCTTGCTGGATTCCACTCTACCTTTAGGTTTGTTGAGAGAGCCTGTCTCAAACAAATAGCACGGAAGCGGGGAGAACAGGAATACCCAATGTCCTCTTCTAGTCTCAGTACATGTGTATGGCCACGAACATATACACATATGCATCTGTACACATATGAGCACATGCAGTATCCATTCTTTGGTCTGTTATCAGTTCTTTATGTGCAGGAACAATTCCCCAAGCATAATGACACACAACACCCATCCCTTCCTGTATTTCAGTTTCTCAGAAACAGGGCACCCATGCTAACTGTCTCAGAAAATACCACTGACAGAGAAGATAATGAAGAAAGAAGATGCAGATTCAAAGATATCTAATCTCAACCCCCAACTGTCCATTTCATTTCTAAGTCACTTCTTTGCCTCACACAGTGCCCTGGAGCTTACTGCCCCCAAACCACATTCTTTCTCTAACCCTTCCGTGAGCCTTAGTGCACTCACTATTCTTCTTATTAATTTGTTACTGCTGCACTGAGTTCTGCTGTGTGCTAAACATAGTGCTAAAAACTTTATATGTAATGCCTTAAATCTTGAGTCATAATAGAAAAAAAAAAAAGGCTGCTAATCCATTCCTACCTCATAGATTAAGAAAGAAGAGTCGATTTTCTGAAAGGTCACACAGCAACATGACCAATTGAGGTTGAATTTGAACTCAGATTTGTTTGATCACAAAGTCTGAACTTCTTGCCTTTAAGCTATACTTGTCATTATATTTGTCATCAGATTGATGATAACACTGAATTTCTTATAGCACTTTTTGAATACTGACACACACAGTTTTGGCAGTTTCTAATAGAATGTCAACCTTCCTATGCTATGTAGATAGAAAGTCTTCCTGAAAACAAAAGTGTTATCACTCCCAGGGCTCTGCAGAGCTGAGAAGAGTGTGTCCTTTCTAATTTGTCCAAATTTGGAATGCCATAGTCATTTCTGTTGCCTGAGTTTTCAGTTATATCTACATCAGTGGAAAATACCAATATGATATTAGCACTACTTCAAGGAGGGTAAATGTAGCAAAACTCTTTAAATACGTGAATGGATGTAGAGATTTATACACAAGGTTTACCATTAACCTACCACCTGGGGAGTTGGTCTTAAATAGTTCTCCAGATGGCCTCCCGCATTAAATGGCTATTTGAACTCTGTTGGTGTCTTCTATTAGTACTCATCAGCAAACATGAGATCTCTCTGTTTCTGAGGCTGTCAGCTCTGATTACAGGATGAAAGCCGAACAGCTTCTTTGACCAAATTGCATCTTGGCACTTACAGCTGTGATCCACTTTCCAGTGATTATTTCAAAACCCATTAAAATGAAGAAAATCAAGAGGGTGATTCTCATGTGAACCCATTAGATGCAAAGTCATGTCTTGCTCTCAGACTGACACTGTTCAAAAAGACAAACACCCAGTATTGAGGCTCAGGAACAAAGGCAAGGATTTCCCAAGTAAATGCTTTGTTCCTGGCTTGCACAGATCCTTGCTGCTTCACCTGTATTTTCTTGTTTTAAATTGGAAACATAACAAGCGGCTAGCAAAGGCTCTATCAAGCTTTTAACTTGTCTTGGGTAGAAAAGTAGACATCAATTCCTGTATGGTATTGCCTTTGAAATGTTTCTCCCCCATCTTTAAAGGTAAACCCTGCAGCTATCTCAAAGGATGTAGTTGATCTGCTAGTCTTTCAGGAACAGAGAACACTGTGGTTGGCTAACTAATGAAGCATCATACTTTGAAAGCTACTTGCACCCAGCCTTAGAAAACACTGCTGAAAATGTGAAGAAGATAACTTAGGATCAAATACTGTTGCACTAAGAGAACTGGCTTCTGTCACAACAACAACAACAACAACAAAGACAATGGCTTTTGCTGTAACTCGTTTTATTGTTACCCCGCCCCACGACAAATAAATGCAAGAACTTTATAAACCTATTAATATCAGCTCAGTTTTGAAACTTTACTTAAATGTCAATATTACAAATAAGGGTTATAGAAATGCACTATTGTAAAATCATAGAGTACTATGGTCCTTGAAATATTCAAGGAAGCTTTAGACTGCAGTATCCCCTAACTGCATGTAGTGGGTGTGAGAGAATGTGAAGTACCTTTTAGCAACTTCAAAATCTCTCTTGGGCATGAAGAGCTAATGGTGTGATTTTTCTTCCATATGAAGAAAAAAAGTAACTTTCTGCATAGATGGAAAGGATACAAAAAGCTCCAAAAGAACTCTAAAAACTATATCCATATATATTTTATGTGGGATTTATTGTCTATAACATTAAACAATAGGTGCAAACATTTTTAAAGAAATAAAAGGTAATGAAGGAAAAACAAACAAACAAAAAATGGCCTCAGCATACAGGCAGACTGTTAGCACTGGCTTATTCAGAGATATTCCAGGTGAATGATATCAAACTCTCAGAAATAATATTGAAATAATATTATGCTTTAATTATGACATGTCCATCACAAGACTGTGCGTGAATACGTGGGCCCCAGCTAGTGATGATGTCAGAATAGTCCAAGTAATTTTCAAAACAAAGTAAATAATCAGTGTAGTCCTTGGTTGCCTCGCTGGGATTAAGGGTTGTCCCTGTTGCTGAATATACCATATTTATGAAGGACACACGACCCAGATGATTCAAGCTAGATCTTACCTAAAAGCCTCTTTCCTGCCAAGGGTAGGAATCAATTAAACACTCCTATCCAGCTGCAACACCTATGAACTACAACACTTACCAGCACGGCAAGATATACATAAAGGTGCAACCTTTGGGTTTAAGGTTTATTCAACAGGATGGAAACAAATGCCTCGTACTGGAAACCTGGCTTCCTGGGGTTAATGAGGTCATCTTAGAAAAGAATTTGCTACTGCCACTTTGCTAGATCAGCACTACTCCTTCCTATATTCTAAATTTTACCCTATTCCCAAGAGATGATGGTAACAGATAGTGGTAATACAGCAAATGGAGACCATTACTGAAAACCACAACTGAACTTAACACATAGATCAACAATTCATGGGGGGGAGGGGGCTCAGGCTCAAGAGATATATCTGCAATCACAGCTCCTGTATGTAAGGCTCAGGGAACATCATAGAATGGGAGGCAGAAAGATTATAAGAAGGCAGAATAGCAGGAAGTCTATGTTGCTCTTAGAAATAGTTGCTTAAACAAGACCAGGACAATGACAATTTCGATGTTATATTAGTGTGGAAGGGGTAAATGTCCATGGTGCCTGACCCCTAGACAAAGAACTACAGACAATTAATGACCTCTGGGAGTAGGAGAATTAGCCTGTCCCAGGAGGCAGCCCTTAAATTATTGGTTGTCCAATGTAGACTGGTTACTGAGACTATATGCATGCAAAACTAGATTCAGTTTATATGTGTGTATGTAGGAGTGGTTGAATGGATGGATGGATAGATGGATGGATGGATGGATGGATGGATGGATGTACATTTGTATTGCAGACACACAAAAACAAATGTATTCAACAACAATAATCAAAGAAAAATGAGCTATCCACTTGAAAGCTGATGGGGGGGGGGGGCTCCAAAAGAAGTTAGCTAGCAGGTCTGGTGTTAGGAGAGAAGAGAGGAAAGTGATATAATTCTTTCAATGAAAGCCATATTTTTAAAAACCAAGTATATCATCAGATTTTTTAAAAAGCCACTTAATTCCATCCAAAGGATTCTAAATGTCTGCGCTCATGCAACGTAGTTCATCAGTAAAGATGTTGTATGACAACTTCAGGACACACCATTATAAGTTCCAGTGCCAACACCGTAAGTGCCATAGATGAAGGTAAACAGCTTCTTTCGTAAATTTCCCGAGGAGGCTTTAATCTAAACTTGAATTCCCTGGTTAGTCCACACAATTTAAAGTCTAAAATAATCCACCCAAAATCAAACTCAGTCACGGTCTAACTTAAATGTCTGATCATTGTAGCACAAAGTAAAAATTTCTTGTCCTTCTCAGAAAACTTTCAAAGAAGCTAAAAGTCAAGGTTCTCAAGATACAGCCTTACAGTCTGTCTCAGCTGTTTCTTCGTCGCCCCATCTCTTACTGTGAACTGGTTTGTTTGTCTTTCTACTGCTCCTTGGCTTGTAGCAACTGTGTATCATTCTTCCAAGACCTCAAAATTAAAATTAGTTTTTGTGGAATACACTTTTGGAAAAAAATCCAAACTTAATAGACATACAAGATTTTTTTTCTACATGCAATTTTATAAAAATGCAAGCAGTTTCTAAACTCTTAGAGAAGTAAACTCAGAAAGAAGTATGTTTCCAGTACCCAACCTTTGCTACTTGAAAACAAGAGAACAGCGAGGCATACTGAGAATATTTTCTCATTTCATTCTAGTCGGTGTGCTTTATGAGATCGTTAATTTTAATTGCTTTAATTTAAAAGGAGAAATAGTTGGGAAGTTAGGATTCCGCACCCCAGTCATGTCTGGGAGATTATTCAGAAATGATGAGATCGTAAAGGCTCTGACCTAATCAATAGACAAATCCCTAATGGATTCATAATGCACTTGCATTATCAGGAGGTAGTGAAGAACAAAAGGAGGGCCCGGCCAGAGCATGGAGGCCATGATTTTAAGACAATATCTTGCCCTGGCCCCATCCTGTGTTCTTCTCTGCTTCCAGTTCTCCGTGAAGAAGTTTCTGGGATACCTGCGCCAACTGCCATGATGTTCTGCCCAAGTTCATTAGAACAGCTGAACAGAGATTTAACACCCTGAAAGTATGAAGAGAAATAGTAGGCTTTTCCAGAATCCATGAGTTTTAACCAAACTTACTTAGGAAAAAGTGCTAACTGGAGCTTATGGTACTGCCTGTCCTTACAGGGCAGGAACGCATTCCTCTGCATGTCCCCCCTACACCCATCCCAACCTCAGTCAGGCCATTTCAGTGAGACATCACAAATTTGCCATAATAGCAAACCAACTAAGTCCTATTGGTGACGTATGTCTCCATCTGCCATCTTTAATTCTTACTATGAGGTTTCCATGTGATTGTGGCATCTGCAGACCATGTGTGAGATAAACTCCACAGAGCACAACCTCCATTCTCTCCTTAAAGTGGTATCTTCAGTTTTGTACAACTCTGGCTGCTTATGGAGTTTCTTAATGTGGCAATGCTCAGGAATACAAGACATTCTTCTTCAGGAAGTTTTTCCTTCGGCACCACATTTGCTTCAATTGGACAAGTGCACTAAGAACCATGAACTGGAACTCTACTGATGTTCCTAGAACATCTTCTAGAAGCCTATTGAGGATCGATTATTTATAACATGATGTTGAAGACCACATCCTCCCTTGGGTATGATCATCCCAACCTGAGAATACCATTATTTTTTCTCTAACTGCTTCTCTCCAGTGAGGAAGCCTACCACCAATATTTCATTTTACATTATTTTTTTGTTTTGTTTTTGCTAGCCTCCTTCTGAACTTTTGCTAGTTCACTTCCATGCACTGTGCCCAGATATTAAGCATTCTAGCTCAGCATGTGAAATAGGTTAAGAAGATCCAACTCCTTTTCATGACTGGAAAATCCATCCTCACTTCAGCACCTGAAAACCCCCTTTTTGCCTGTAAGCATCACTTTGGAAGCATATTTTCTGTGACGTAATTCTTGTTTTTTTGAATTGTTTACATAGTCCTTCATTTTGACTGTTGGCAGTCACAATCAAACATAATCAATCTGCTGTATTGATCACAGCCCAATTAATACAGTTGTACAAAATGCTCTAAGTGATTCTAAATTGGCAGCAGACTGTGAAGCTAGATGGGAACACTTCCAGCATCACACAGTCTTTCTGAGGAGAAAAGAAAGTAAACATACATGAAAAAAAAAACTTATTGTAACACATAAAGATGAACAAAGTAAAAACATACATATATATGAAAAGCCATGATGAAATCCATTATTTTGTATGCTAACTAAAAATAAACTTAAAAAAAAGAACAATTGAGATAGTTATTTCTTCCACTAAATGTGTTTCATGTCAACTGATTTAAAGAGAGACTGAACATTTTACATTCTTTCTCTCTTCCTCTCCCCTGACAACCCAAAGCACAAGCCATGCTTGGCTCTCGTCTTTGCAATATACTACATATCCTTTTGAGAAAACCAGGAGTCAGCCCCTCCTCTTTCCCTGCCATTTCCCCCTTACCCTCTCTTCTTTATCATACCCTTCTGCAGATTAGAGACATTGTTAATTTTGACTTGCTAATGGATTTTCCAGTTCTTGTTACCTATCAGCCTGGCTCTGGCAGGTACGTTTTGTGATTGTGTGAATAGTCCTAGTTGCTGTTCTCTCTTGATTCCAGTATCCACTCCTGCCTTAAGCTTTTTGTTCAAGACTTGTGATAGATTTCACATCACTGTTCTTGCTGGCAGGTGTTTGCTTCCTGGAACTGAAGATTAGCTACAAGGTTTTCTACAAGCGAGGTCTTATTTCCTGGAAGAAGTGGAAAATTTCTCTAAAAGCATTCTGAACACTCTGCAGTTTTAGGTGGAACAAGGTACCAAATGTTGCATATTAGTATATTATATATATATATATATATATATATATATATATATATATATATATATATATATATATATATTAATTATTAGGCTGTAATCATGTTCTCTCACAGGGATGGCTACCAATTTCTGTTCTTTCTATTCCCTGTGTCCACTTCAAGTAGATAAAAGCATAGTTTGGATAGAGATTTAGCCTCTATGCAATCAATGTATTATTCTAGGCACCAATGCTGTATATTTCTATCAAATTCTCTGACATTGAAATCCTTGGGGCAGAAGACATTATATTTGAAGAAACAGCATTTTCTGTCTTTGCATCAGGTTAAGGGCCCTTTTCAGAACTTTGCAGTCAGCAATGCTGTGGTGTAAAAACTATAGAGCAGTTCCCTAGCCAAGGTTTTTTTTTTTCTTTTCATGGTTCTAGCTGCCTGGAGTCTGAACATATCACATGGAAAACTGCAGGAAATAATTTACAATTTTTAAATTGCACGCCCTTCTGGGTGGCTCAGCGTAACCACGTGCCACCTGGTCCACCCCAACTAGGACATGAACCTCTCGTTTGTCTAACACGATGGATATTCTAGTGCTTATGAAAAATACCTTTCAGGCTGAACCCTAACACGGTTATACTAGCTGTGCAGGCACTGCATAACCACTCCTAATGCCACTAGAAATAGGATGAGAACAGTATAAGACATGCTGATAGTGGGAAGCCATGTTTGTAGCAGCCTTATTTGTAATAGCCAGAAGCTGGAAACAGCCCGGATGCCCCTCAGTGGAGGAATGGATGCACAAATTGTGGTACATCTACACAATGGAATATTATTCAGCAATAAAAAAAAAAACAAGGAAATCATGAAATTTGCAGGTAAATGGTGGGATCTGGAAAAGATCATCCTGAGGGAGCTATCCCAGAAGCAGAGGGATGCACACGGTATATACTCACTCAGATAGACATATAATATAGGATAAACCTACTATAATCTGTACACCTAAAGAAACTAATCAAGAGGGAGGACTCTTGCTAAAATGTTCAATTCCTACCCAGAAAGGCAAAGAGGCTGGATATTCAGAAGAAGGAGAAAAGAAGGAACAAGTCAGGAGCCTGACACAGAGGACCTCTGAAAAGCTCTGCCCTGCAGACTATCAATGTAGATACTGAGACTTATGGGCAACCTTTGGGCAGAGTGCAGGGAATCTTATCAAAGAAGTGGAAAACAGTAATATCTGGAGAGGACAAGAACTCCACAAGGAGAGCAACAGAACCAAAAAATCTGAGCACAGGGGTCTTTCCTGAGACAGCTATTTCAACCAAGGACTATGCATGGAGATAACCTAAGACCTCCGCACAGACGTAGCCTATGACAGTTCAGTGTCTAAGTGGGTTCCATTGTGATAGGAACAGGGACTGTCTCTGACATGAACTGATTGGCCTGTTCTTTTATTTCCTCCCCTGAGGGGGAAGCAGCATTACCAGGCCACAGAAGAGGACAAGGCAGCCACTCCTGATGAGACCTAATTGACTAGGATCAGAAGGAAGGAAAAGAAGTCCTCCCCTATCAGTGGACTTGGGGAGGGGCATGCATGCAGAGGGTGGAGGAAGGGAGGGATTGGGATGGGAGGAGGGAGGGAACCACAGGAGGGGGGGATACAAAGTGAGTAAAGTGTAATTAATAAAGAAACATAAAATAAAATTAAAAAAAAAAAACAGTACCATTCAAAAAAAAAAAAAAAAGAAAAAAAAGAAAGAGCATGCGTCAACCTAGATGCTTGTAAGTGATACCACAGTGCTCAGCCTTGGTCTGAACGTGAACTGCAGACCAAGACGAAAAGGAAGGTTAGATGCCAGACCAGGGGATGAGTCAAGCACAATTTCTACAAGGAAGGATGTTAGTGAGAGGCAAAGTAGCTAAGAGATATAGACATACCTTGATATATTTTATGTATATATATAGTATACATACATACATATATATATATATATATATTACGATATATAGAGAGCAAAGAGTCTAGTCTAGGAGCTCAAGGTTGCTAATAACACTTGACTGGCAGTTACATTGCACCTTTGGAAAACTAGTGCCAATTTCCAGGAAGAAGGCCAGAGGAATGGCACTGATACAGGCAGGCCACCTGGAAGTCCCCAACCCCTCTGGCCCGGCCAGTCACCACATCTCTCTCAAGGGTTTCAACATACGCCAAATACACTGCAAAGCTCAGTACTTAATGTAAACTTTGGAACCGACCTGGTCTTTTTCAGGGTAACGCAGGCATATTTCGGGGTACAGTACCCAGGAAATAAATAAGGGACAAGTTCCTCATTCAATTCTGACAGTCATACTAACATTCATTGATAATGTCGCATATATGAGTGTATATTACATTGAAATTTAATATTTCAATATTAAAAATGAACTCTAAAGTGTTTTCGCTATTTCAAATTCTTGAGTTTATAAGATCCTGCAAGGTTATTTTGCACTACTTTTGATTGATTTGGGATGTAGCTGACAGGGACCCATGGGGCTGAAAACAGGCTGCAAAGCCAATGAGATCCTCAAAGAGTTATACAGTAAAGATACTGTCTCATTTGAGATTATTTTTCAGTGTTAGTAAATCTTACTATATCAAAAAATTTTATTAGCTGTTCCAAATTATTTTAATTATGCTTGAATCTTTATTACAATTACCTGTCTGTATTATAAGGCTAAAAATCAATCCTACTTGCTTCAATGCTTTGGGGGTGTTAGTATATGAATTAGATAGCATATGACCAAGATATGAAGCAATTTAAATCCAAGTGATGAATTCCCATCTAATCTGTAATTTTTACATATACTGGAAAAGTATTCAGTAGCTTTCAAACTGATGAGACTTTTCAAGGAAAAGTTAAAATCATTAGCTCATTTATTGAGATATGCAAATAGAGTCTGTTTTAACCTTTAGTGTGATCTTCTGGCTGCTTTGTAACTAGTGGTGGAAATACTTTCCTGCCCTGATCTGTCCCATGAGGCACCGAACTCATTCACTCTACTTGTGCCCTCCATGTCGGACAGTAACTTTAGGGAAAACGGGGGGGGGGGGGTATCTGTGAAGAGGATCTAGCATTGCCAAGAAAAATGAGCCGGAAGAGAACTTGACAGCAACGCAGAATAAGGAGAACGCTTGACTCCTTTTGAGGAGTCTCACCCCGACACTGAGCTCCGTCTTTAAAGGAAAAATCCATTTTAAAATAAAGAAGGGGTAGAATCTGAAGTGGGGGGGGGGTTGTTTGTTTGTTTGTTTAATCTTTTGGGCCACACATGACTAAACAGCAATCAAATAAGAGCAACGATAAACAGCAGGACCACAGACTGGCAGCGGCATGGAGAGAAAAGGGTGGGCTTGAGAAATTTAGGAACGTTGCTTCATGTGCCCCAAGAGTAGAGGTGTTTTTTCAACTTTTAAAAATTGGTACACAATAATTACACATGTATATGAAGTTGTGATATTTTAACACATGTATTCAGTAAATAATGAAAGCAGCATTGTAGTTTGGCCTTCACCACAGATACTTCCCGTTTCTTTCGTTTGGAATACTCAAAATCCTCTCTGCTCGCTCTTTTTTTAATTTTTTTATTATTGTTTATTATTATTAGTTACATTTTATTAACTCTGTATCCCAGGTGTATCCTGCTCCCTTATTCCCTCCCAATCCCACCCTACCTCCCTCAGCTTCTCTCTGCCCCTTTTCAAGTCCACGGATTGGGGAGGACCTCCTCCCCTTTCATCTGGCCCTGTTTTATCAGGTATCTTCAGGACTGGCTGCAAAGTCCTCCTCTGTGGCCTAGCAGGACTGCTCCTCCCTTGGGGGATGGGGAGGTCAAAGAGCCTGCCATTGAGCCCCTGTCAGAGATAGACCCTGTGGATACCAATTGGTTATTGAGCTACCACATCTGCTTGCTCTTTTTAACTATTCAATAAATACTGCCAACTACATGACAACTTAGAGTTATCCTAAGTAACTGTGCCTTTGTGCACAATCACCATCCTTTCTTCACTCCTTCCTCATACTTCCTAGTTTCCAGACCATCATTTTATCCTTTGCTTCTATGAAATCAACATTTTGAGCCTCTAGATATAGCTGACAGTACACAGTGCCTTTCTGACCCAGACTTGCTTCACCAAAGTCCTCAAAGCTCACTCATGTTTATGGACACATGAGACAAGAACAGGTCTACAGAAAAGCCATCATTGGGTGTACTGAATAGAATACATCTATGTGCAGAGGGAAACAGAAAAAAAGAAAATGAAACTAGAGGCACTGTGTGTAGACTGATAATAATGATAAATAAGGAGCCCAGTTATCACTTGGGTTTCTGAATACTGAGGTTAAGAAAAAAGTTAACAGTAAATCCAAAAACAACTGTTTTGCAGTGGTTGAGAAAAAAAAAAAAAAAAGCAAGCAGGCCAGGGGCTCATGAGGAGTCTGAATTGTTCTTGAGGAGCAATTTGGAAACACCATGGAAAAGCAAAACATGTACACTTTTCTTACCAACCTATTTTTGGGATTTCAGTAATCATTATAAAGATATTTACCACCCAGTGTATCTTACAATTACTATGGTGTCTCTTAATGCCTCTGTAGATCTTAACATATTTTCATGTCTTCAGAAAATAAAGGATATAGCCTTTAGATTGAACAATCTGCACACTCCTAACTTACAGAGAAATACACATTTAATATGAGCCAGTCCCCCTCCAGTTAATCTCTGTGTCACACATGGATAAGATATAAGATAAGATAGAATGTCCTCTTGACCTTGACCTTCACTACTCACCATCTCTTCAGAGAATAACTGTGGTTTTTACATTTTTGTGTATATATGTGTACATACACACATGTGAGTAAAAATGCCTGCAAAGGCCAGAACAAGGCATTGAATCTCCTGAAACTGAAGTTACAGGCCGTGGTGAACCATACAATATGGATACTGGGAACCAAACTCTGGTCCTCTACAAAAGCAGCAAGTGCTCTTAGCCGCTGAGCCAACTCTCTAAACCCAGAAAAGAGTTTTGAATGCCAAATTAGGTGAGCACCCTGGGCATTTTTTTCTTCTCAGGTCTTGACACCGATTGAACAATAGTGTTTTCTTGTTAGTGTTATACGGTTCAAAAGGGCAGAGACCACATTGGTTTTGCTTATTACTCTTCCTTCCAATGCCTGAGTCACGCAGCAGGTCTTCAATAAACAGCTGAAATAAACACATAAAATAAAGAACAGATAAATAGGAGAAACAACCATTTGAAATAGATCTGTGGCCAAGTATAATTTCTCTTTCACTGACCAAAAAGCTCGATGAAACTCTTCAATTCTTGTAAGTCCATTCCTTTTCAAAGCCATCGGAAAATACCAGTGTTCTGCAACAGAAAAGTGGGGGTGGGGAGTGGCTGAAGGAATTTTAAGATGTAAACTGAATTGCCATGCCTTTGCATTTTCTATCTTTCCTGGAGAACCTCATTGCGAGATAATAAGCGGTGGCAGATGCTGACTTTTCATACTCGGTAGATGGTAGTAGGAGTTGCAGTGAGTGAGAGGTGGGGGGGTGAAGCTTGTGATATCATGGGATGAACCATGAAGGCCATGATGCATCATGATTTTAATGAGAATAAATTGATAGAGATGATGGGGAAAGTCACTAAAGAGCTTGAATGCAAAATTTTATGCATAGGTAGGCCCTTACAGAGCTGCTTGGAGAAGGGAAGAAATGACTTAGATTCACAGGTATGAAATCTGTTAGGAGATTACCGGTAAAAGTACACACAAGAGGCAATTGGGCCCCATATAAGATCATGGCCAAGACAAAGAAAGCGGTTCTATTATTCTTTTGAAGGTTGTAGTCATTCACTGCAGTTTGATTTTAAAAAGAAGGAAAGATTTTGGGGGTTACGTGTGAGTTCAGCTTCTCTGCTAAAGCACAAGGCCATCCTTGTAAAAGTTCTGCACATAGGTGGGGAAAGAGCTGGAACTTTAACGAGAGTCTGAGCAGAAGATTGAGGCAGAAAAAAAAAACACTTGTGTGGGTAAAATCAAGTGAGGAAGAAGTTGCAAAGGCAAGAAAATTGAGATTAAAGGGAGGACACTAACTGGTCTTGTAGCAGGAGAAGGCAGATTAGAAGGAGGAATGATGGAGGAGCAATGATGCCAGATCTAAGGAGGCTTCAAAAAACACTGGTGCTGCTGCAATTCCGAGGCTAGGAAGAAAAACAGACAGCTTGGTGGTAGTTAGGAACTGAGCAACTGATTCATTGAAATAAAACTGCCAGCACTCAGGTATGGTTAACTTAAGGCTCTTAAGTGAGAACAGATTACCTTAGCTGATTTGGGTAGGTCCTAAATAATACAAGTGTTTTTATTAACAGGAGGCAGCGGAGGAGAACAGGCAGGGAAGCCATGAGGATATAATGACTTAAGCATCAGGCTGAGAAAAATGCCATGCTGTAGATTTTGAAGATGGGGGGAAGGATCTGTAAGCCAAAGAAGGCAGATGTTTGCTGGAAGCCAAATAAGACAGGGAATGAAATCTAAGAAAGGCAGAGAAATGTGTTGTGCCCTAAAGCCTTCCTAAGGCTATAGCCTTGTCCTGCTGATACCTTGGTGTCAGTGCACTGAGAATGTTTTTAGAATGCCAGCGTTAAGAACTGTATAAGACTAAACCTGTGCTGTGTTGAGGCATTTGTCTGTGACTTATTACAATTGTATCAGAAAACCAATTCATGAGAGAAGACTAAAACTCAGAAGTGAGTAAAATATGAAGTAGTGGTAGAGCATATAATACAATCTTGGGGGGGTTTCAGCAAAGATAAGTAAGAGTTGTGATTGCTTGAAGAAAAATCAGGTTTAAGATAAATTGGGGGGGGGGGGATTTGAGAGTTAGCTTTATATTCAGGGACATCTGGAGATGGCCCCTAGGCATGGTAGAGTCGACAGAAAGTAGAAGAATCAAGAGGCGGGATGGCTGGATGTCTCGCTTGAAAGGGAAGAAAGCAGCAGGTGGCTGAACATGGGGGAGGGGAGAGTGGGAAGGAGCCCCAGGGCAGGCAGAAAACAAACTATTGTCTTACCTTTTGTTTAGTATCCCTCGGCACACATTTATGGATTATGAATTGCCGAGCAAAACACAGATTGGCTAGGCCTGACTACCACAATGCAGAGTGTTCTACCATTTTATGTAATTCAGTATTTTCAGTTGTCCATGTTACAGTCTCCTTCCACCAGTATGGTATTATAAACACCGTCGGTTTTTCCAAGGAATTAAAGAATAATACAGAATGATAAGTAATGGACACTAAAATGTGTCAGGATTATGTTTCGAATTCTAAAAGCTTCTAGACTTAAGGCTCATAATTAGCCCTGATTCTGAAGTGACCTTTGTTCAAGGCAGTTATAGCGTTTGAGCACCATCCTCAGTATTGAAGATCACAATACCCTGATCTTTAGGAGCCGGACATGACTAAGACTCTACAACTTGTGTCCTCATCAGAAAAAAAAAAAAAAAAATACTGGCCCAGTGATTTACAAATGACTAATTCAGAAGAACACATCTCCTCAGCATGGCCCTTTCATCTTCAGACTCCCTAATAAGTTTTTTTTTAATCTGAAAATAACAAAAACAATTCATTCATATGTTGAAATAGGCACAAGTATATCCTTCAAAGCACTGGTACTTTGACGAAATTGGTGAATTAAGTGCCTGTCCACACACCTCATTGTACTAGAGCAGTTCAGAGATGAGGAAATGCATACAAATGGTCTCAGATAACCTACTTATATTTCTTGAGAGCCTGGCGGCACATAATAGGACTACACAAAAGAAAAACAGGCTTTTTCTTTCTCTGATGTGTCAGATTATTAGAATGAGAGGGGAGACAACTACATGTCTTAAGTTCCTGAAAAAAAGATACTCATCTTTATTGGAATGCTTCTCTACAGAGAAGGCTTGAGAGGCAGGAGACTAGGAATCAGATACACTGTAATTTTCGTACACTGTAATTCTCTGTAGACAGACAGTTGTGCTTCTTAGCTGTTTTCCTGTTGAGCAAATGGTTGACAGTCAGGGCCCACAGGGAGTGGGCACAGGTATTCTTTCAAGTTCATTAAAGAGCTGAGAAAGACATTGGGTAGGGCCAGGACTTTTCTTCTGTCTAATAACTAGGAAGGGTCTGTACAACCTCTGAGAAAAGCCATATCAGGAGAAATACCTACTATGTGAAAATGAACCACTTCCAGTGTAACCTGGAAAGGATGCCTGCTTCAAATTGGAAGCGTACCAAGTGGTGGGAACTTGGTGGTTGCAGGGGTTAGTTACAGCACTGCCCTCAACAGCATGAGAAAGATAACCACAGTTCAGGAATCATACAAGACCACTGGCACCAGAGGCCTGGCTCCCCCTGAAAGCTAGATTCAGATACTGCTTATGAGCTCTCAATTGTCTTGGCTCTTTAGTCACTAGTCTCCAGTGGAGCCTCTTAAACTATGCATTATATGCTAAGTCCCCCTGGTCATATTTCAGCAGCTCATTGAAAGCATAAAGTCAAGCATTAGAAACATGGATCTTGAGTAAAGCAAAAGGATGAGATGGAAAGAAATGAAATGGGAAGAAAAGATGATAGAAGGTTAGCAAGGAAAGCCTAAGATCAAGCCTTAAGAAACTTCAGAATGAATTTTGACTGAATCAACAGTACTAGGATAGGAAAATGCATCCTGTCCCAGCCACATAACATTTAAAGTTGAACATAGGACAAAAATAAAGATTGTGCCCCTTGTTTGAGAGTACATACTTTTAACAGATGAGTCTCGAAATGAATTTTATTCTAGCAAAATTGTGACCTCTCAAGATGGCGCTTTCCAAGTGACCTTCCCCACTTCAGAGCCAACTGTAATTAGGTATTCTGATAAATCTGCTAAGCCATCCAAGAGTTACAATAGCCCAAAAGAAAACAACTGGTAGAGAGTCATATAAAAATTAATTAAAATACCATATGCATTGTCTGCATGTACTTCAGTCTTCTTAGCTGACCTGCTATTCTTTGAGTAATTATCTGCAGATCTTTAAAACTGGTGAGAATTTAATCAAAGGGGAATTTCTTTTAATACTATGTCTTTCGTGGTAGGCTTAAAAAAAAGAATCATGTACCTGTAAGAAAAGCACCCTGAACATTATGAAGATAATTATGACAAAAAAAAAAACTCATGCGTAAGAAAAAGCGAGGCAGAATGCCATCTTGCCAAGTAGACAAACTTTTCCCAGAAGTAGTACTTTTACCCTTTAAAAATAAATTACCTGAAAGCAATGATTGTCCCTTTCCCGGAACCAATCAATGGCCAAAAGTTTGGCAAAGAAGGTTTGGGCCTCACGAGCCCCACCTCAATCCATGATAGGCTCACCCTGGTGGAGGCCCAGTGCAGGCAAGCACAGCTGCATTGTGACCATGTTTGCAATGGCTGCACCATGCCTAAAGACAGCATTTTGCATGTTTTCTCCTTACCTATAGCCTCGTACATTTTTTCAGCTTTCTTCCATGAGGTTGTCTAAGCCTAAGTTTGAGTGGTATAAATGTCCTGTCAGAGCTGCGTGGGAAAGGAAGAACAAAAGAAGTGGGGGAAATAAAAGGAAGTGAAATGTGGGGGTAAACAGAATACACTAGGTGTACGTATGGAATCGTCAAAGAACAAATTTAATCAATTAAACAAAAACAACTTATTGGTGTATCTTAGCCTTCTTTGTACTGTCACAACAGAAAACCTTGGTAATTAATAATGAAGAGAAATGTATTGACCTCCAGTTCTGGAGGCCACTGAGTTCAAGATGGAAGTGCCAGTCTGATCCACTGTATCCTACCATGACAGGAGGTGAAAAGTCAAGAGAAGAAACCCACTTTTATACAGTGGCAATAATCTACTTGTGAAGACTCTGTCTACATGACCCACACTGTCATTAGCACCCCAAACACTGTCATACGAGGCTAACTTTCCAACTTGAATTTGGAGGACATATTTAAACACAGATCTACAAAATTCCACCCCATCCCAAACGAGTACCTGGAGTACTTGATCCCACGCACAATGGGAAAGTATTTCTTTAATGACTCATGGTCTTTCAGCCAATTCCCTATGCTAAAATAAATTTGGTTTCCTAAATAGGGACAAAGGAATTTCCCAGTCTCCATGTGCCAACTTTAGGAAACACTTCAGACTTTTAGAAAAATAACAAATGAAACTGATATACAGATATTGTAATATTAAGTATAGCATCCATTTTTTTTTTACTTGAAATCCAATTCATTAGGGAAACTCCATTCAAGTCATTCTTCAGACTGTATCTGCCCTATTGACTATACAATCTCAAGTATCCATATTCACCATGCATATAAGTGTTTTTGCTATCTAGAAGTTCTGGTTAGGTACTAGAGCCAACAGATCAGCATGAGCGATGCTTCACACAGAGGCACAGGAAACCATCCTTGAAGATGCCTTGCTACTCTCTTGCTTGTAGTCTGACTTAATCATCACCTATTTTCAGCTAGTGGCTTAGTACCTGATGGTCCAGGTACTGTTACCTTGTTTCAGGTCTGCAGAGCCACTGGTAGACTCCTATGTCATTTCATTTCATCATGGTCATTTGCCTAGATATAGACAAAGCCTCTCAACTCCACAGACGACCTTCCCCTATCCTCAAATCCCAGACCACCTAACAACCCCAGACACCCCAGACCTTCAGATTTATATCACCTAGAGCCATCATTGTTTTTAAAACTCCAAAGTTTGGTGTGATTTCTCTCGGTGTCAGTCACCTTCTTGACCTTGAGCGTTGTCAAAAAGCAAATCTTTAATGAGGACCTCACCAGACTCAACAGGTATAACTGCAGATGTCTCCTGACTTTACCCCATGACTGCCAGTAAGCATACATGCATACATATATATATATATATATATACATACATACATACATACATACATACATACATACATACATACATACATACATACAAAAACCAATCCCACTGTCATAGCTCTGGTGTCTCTTCTGTGTGTATGTATAGCTGCAGGCTTTCTATCAGTGCTAGGTTTAATGATTAGGAAAATTCTAGATCCTCAAAAATATAGTTATCTTGACATAGCAGTTTTAGTACCTACATTTTTAGAGAATAGTAGTGTCCTGGAAGAGTTTTTAAATATTATTTTATCCATAATGGAAGAAAAATAATCCTAGTATTGTCCTTTTCTCTTATGGAATAGTGCCGTCATTCATTCTGAATTATCTATTTCATGAGACCATTTTGTGGACTTTCTTATATTAAGTAGCAGTGAGATCTCCTGTCTTGTATCTGCATGTCTGTATGCAAGCAGCATCTATGTGTTTGGCCAAAAAAAAAATTCAACATATGAGTTTTTTGGAGGAATTTCAGTGTTAGAACTTAGAAAGAAATGGGGAGAGAGGGGACGGAAGAGAAAGAGGCTAATAGGATCACCCTTGAGGATGATGAAAAATGAGATGACAGAAAATAAAACAAACAAAAAGCCTTAGAACATCTGGAGACAACCTAGAATTTTTACCAGCAGCATGAGCACTGGCTCCTCATGGTGGCAAGGAAAGTTGGTGGTTTTCCCAGATCACTAAAGTTTTCCAAACCCAGTCAGACCAGGTTCAATAAGCCACCTGTCGGAGGTTGGTCTAATGCTAATTACCAACGCAGGAGATCTGGTTACTGCCGGATATACCCATCCTTGTTTGTGTAAACCTGCCTAAGATATACCTGACTGATTGATTATACAGCCTATTCCTGGGAAGGGCAGAATGGGATAGGCATGGCAAGGGTTCCCAGGATTTTTAGAAGAATCACAGGAGACAGACAGGAAGAGAGGAAAAAGGAGGACTCCACAATGGGTTAACCTGGAGAAGAAGCCACAGGGGTGGGGGTGGGGAGGAAGGACTCTAATAATGGTACATAAAGGCCCAGATGAAGAATAAAAGCAAGTATTTATAAGATTATGGATGGATGATAGGATGGTTAAGGAGGATGGCATTGGATGGAGGCTGGGAGATGAATGCTGAGGTGTTTTAGACAGCGTAGGAGGGTAAATAAGGCAATTATAAAATCTAACAGGTGTCTGTGTCTCATAATTTGTGATAATACCACCACAATAATCATGGGCAAACAATAATAAATAACATTATATAGCCCAACACTCCATATTTTTTATTAACTACAACACCTCCTCAAAATATCCAAAGACAAAACCTGCACAGAGCCCAGAGTGACAAGATTTTGTCAAGTTCTCACAGCAATATCCCTAGGAAATTCAGCAACTACTGAAGGATTGAACAGTAGTGCTGTAAGTACTCAGACTCACTTTAGTTACAGACAGTTCTTGATTTCCAACACTCGGAACCCTGGAGACTCGTTTAGATATCTCTGAGGAGAGTCTCTGACGAAACTGGGGCTGTCTGGCAGTGTCATTGCAGTAAGACCCTCTTTTCTTCACATGAATTCCACTGAAATGGTCAACGCAGCTTATGTAACTACAAAATAAAATCAGATTAAGGCATTAATTCTCGTCTAAGATAACCTACAACCCCTGCTCAGACACAGCCCATGGTAGCTCAGTATCCAAGTGGGTTCCCTAGTAAGGGGGACAGGAATTGTTTCTGACATGAGCTCAATGTCTGACTCACTGAGCTTCCCTTCCCCTCTGAGGGAGGAGCACCCTTGCTAGGCCACAGATAAGGACATTGCAACCATCCTGAAGATACCTGATAAGCTAGGGCCAGATGGAAGGAGAAGAGGACACCCCCTCTCAGTGGACTCGGAAGGGGGCAGGGAGGAGATGAGGGAGGGAGAGAGGGAGGGGAGGATTGGGAGGGAAAGAGGGAGAGGGCTACAGCTGGGATACAAGTGAATGTATAAAATTATTTAAAAATAAAAAAAATTTTGTCTGAGGTTTTCTTATTAATTCCAGTAAATTTTCCATACAAATTCAAGTTAGACAAATGAAAAAGAAAATGAGGCCAAGTTTACAAATATGAAGAAAAAAAACAAACAAACAAACAAAAAAAAAAAAACGAAGAATATCCAGGAGACAACTCCTATTCCCCATAGATTTACCCAAATCATTAACAATAGAACTTAATATTTTAGATCCAGGCAAGGCGGCAAATACCAACAATCCAACATGGCCCTTGGAGAGTTAAGGCTGGAGGATCATGAGTTCCCAATCAGCATAGGCTCATAGCAAGACTCTTCCTTAAAAGTATGTGTATATGGAGATGTGAGTGTGCATGAACTGCTTTTAAATACAGCTTTGATTGCCCTTTAGCCAGTGAAAATCACATGTGATAGTAAGAAATGTCTATACTTGATACCTAGGAATAAATGTAATGCCAAGGCATTAGAGAATTGGTAATTGTCAAAGCTTAGGAAGGGGAGAGGAGATGAAAGAAGAATTAGTAGAAACGGATGTAGCTGTGTGGAAAGAACTTCCCTATTCTGTAGCAATATAGGATACTGTAATTCAAATACCTAAAAATAACTATAAGAAAGAATTCCAAATGCCCCCAATACAAATCAATTATAAATATATAAAATGACAATGAATAAACTGCCCTGATGTAATCATCACACATTGCATACATCAATTAAATGGTGGTTCTCAACCTTTCTAATGCTTCAACCCTTTAAAACAGTTCCTTATGTTGTAGTAATCCCCAACCATAAATCACTTTGTTGCTACTTTATAGTTTTGCTATTGTTATGAATTGTAAAGCAGATATTTAAGATGCATAATATCTGATATGCAAGCCCTGTGAAAGGGTCATTTGACCCTTAAAAGGTCATGGCCCACAGATTGAGAACTGCTGTATTAAAACATCACATGTGCCACATAAATATGAATAATTAATGTGTCTTCTTTATACGACAGGAAAGTTGCATCTATGAAATCCCAACCATATGACTGCTTAAACAATCTCTGAATGATGACAACACCAGATGACATGCTAATGTAGATGTGGGAATTTCATAAGGTTCCACCACGAACCCCACCCCTAGCCCTGCTCCTAACCCTACCTCTAACCTACCCCATGTGAAGACTTACAGGCAATCAATGGCTGGTGTGAGAAGATTCAGTTTCTCTAGAGGCAAGCTCCCAAGTGGTCAGCCCTAAACACATGTACACATAAGCAACACTAAATTAAGTAGCTTAAAATATTTATGTTTATATAGCTGTGTGTATATACATATATATAATATACGGATATATATAACAATAATAATTAAAGAAGAGACCATGATTTTGAGAGAGAAATGGGGATGGGAAACGTTGGAAGGGATGTAGAAATTATATAAATAAAGGTTCCTGCATAAAATTGTCAGAAAAATTAAATTTAAAAAAGAAAAAGAAAAAAAAAAACTGCCCACACAAATAGGATTTCCTTTCACCATGGATGGACCAGTTTTCTTTGAGGGAAAGGGCGGGTTAGCAGTGTTAGCATCACTGATTCCCAATGGGTAGACTTGTAAGTGAAAATGGAATTTACTCATGTCTGTATTCTTCATGTCAAAAAATTTTCTCAGGACTTGAACTTTAAAGTCCCAGGAATTTTAAGTAAAACTGCTTTAGTAGAAACTCACTCTTAATCTAGAATAGCTCGCTTTGTTTATGTTGGACTTTAACATGAATATGAAGAAGATTCAGGGGTGATTTAAACCTTCTCCTAAGTTTCTCTTTCTCTAAAAGGCTTCTCACCCCACTGACTTTTACAATGACCTCTAAATTACCAACACTGGAATGTTTGGGTGAGAACAGCTTGTCCTGATCCTCCCATTAAAGTACAGGTGTGTTACTGGCTGACATTTGCACAAATGTTCTAGTAAATCCTCAGAGAAATGACCTCAGAAATGCTTCTAGATCTATTCTGATGTTGAAGAGAAGGGCCTCCACATTAAAATAATATTCGAGGGCATCCTGGGATAGACCTGGTCTTCATAGAGGCTAGCTCTATTGTAAAATTATAAAAGATATAAAAGTGGGAGCATCGCTTCAAAGTCATTTGTCTAAGAGCTAATGAAGGTGACAAGACTTAAATGGTAACAACAGGATCAGTAACAGTCATCCTCACCCCAGCAGCAGCAAGAAAGCTTTTCTTAAAAAGTGACCATGTGCTTTATTTGTAATACCCAGAACCTGGAAACAACCCAGATGTCCCTCAGTTGAGGAATGGATACAGAAATTGTAGTACTTTTACACAATGGAATACTACTCAGCAATTAAAAACAAGGAAATCATGAAATTTGCAGGCAAATGGTGGGATCTAGAAAAGATCATTCTGAGTGAAGTATCCCAGAAGGAGAAAGACACACATGGTATATACTCACTTATTTAGACCTATAAGATATGATAAGCATAATGAAATCTCTACACCTAAAGAAGATAAACAAGAACGAGGACCCGAGGTAAGATGATCGATCCTCACTTAGATAGACAAATGGGATGGGCATTGGATATAGGAGAAAACAAGTAACAGGACAGGAGCCTACCACAGAGGGCCTCTGAAAGACTCTACCTAGCAATGTATCATAACCAAACCTTGGGTAGAGTGCAGGGAATCTTAAAAAAGAAGGGGGAGTTAATATGACTTGGAGAGAACAGGAGCTCCACAAGTACCAAATATGTCTGGGCACAGGGATCTTTTATGAAACTGGTTCTCCAACCAAGGACCATGTATGGATATAACCTAGAACCTCTCTCGGATGTAGCCCATAGTAGCTCAGTATCCAAGTGTGTATCCTAGTAAGGGGAACAGGTACTATTTCTGACATGAATTCAATGGTTGGCTCTTTGACCTTCCCCCCCCAAGGGAGGAGCAGCCCTGCTAGGCCACAGAGAAGGACTTTGCAGCCAGTCCTGAAGATACCTGATAAAACAGGGTCAGATGAAAGGGAAGGAGGTCCTCCCCAATCAGTGGACTTGAAAAGAGGCAGGGAGGAGATGAGGGAGGGAGGGTAGGATTGGGAGGAAATGAGAGAGTGGGATACAGCTGGGATACACAGTTAATAAAATGTAACTCAAAAAAAAAAAAGTGACCATGTTCTTCTCTTCAGGTTCAAATCATCCATGAAGATAATGATGAGCAGAGCCACTGAGTCCTTAGCATTAACAACATAGATTTAAACAAAAAACCCCTCCAACAAATAATAACAAAAAGCACCAACAGGCCCAGACATCACAGAGCAAAGAAGATTTTCATGGGTCCAGACAACCCATAACAGTAACTCTAATATGATTCCAAATGATGCCAAGGAAGACGAAAAGGGCAAAGGCAACTAATGAAATCGATTTGTCTCTAAGGAAACTAATTGCATGATGGAAGAGAGCCCCACAGACAAGAAAAACACAAAAGAAGAGTGAAAATCTTTGAAATTGCTGGAAAAAGGATCAGGAATAAACAGAGGTTTGCAGACACTGTACAGATAAAGGGGAGCTGAGTGCATCTTTGGCGGGAATGAGGTCGGCAAGCACGGAACCAGCACCGCAGACAGACACTGAAACTCTGACAGATGTGGAGAGAAGGCAAACTGTCCATTTTCCATCTCTATAAAACTCTTAAGCTTCACTTCTCACAGTCAAACTGAGAACTATGAGGATGACTTTAGCAAGCTGAGACCAAGGTAAGCAAGGGCTAAAATGAAATCAAATTGTACTGTTCTAAAAGCCTTCTTTAAGCTCTAGCTCAAATAAGAATATATTCCCACGTACTAAAGAGTGTAGATGTGACTGAAGATTGTAGAAAATGAGAAAGGCAGAAAAAAAAACTATAAGTATTGTTGTCATTTTCAAAATGACAGAAAAATTAATGTGGACACAAATGCCCTGAAATAGTGATTAGTCTCCAAGATGATTCTAAAACTGTGTATCAAGCAGAAATACAAGAACAGTTTTAAGTGAAAGCTTTAGCTATCAGAGTCACGCTCACAGTGTTTACGCACAGCAGAAACCCCAAACATAATTCTTCAGTGTGTATAAAGACACTAAAGGTTTCTCCCAGGATTTTACACAAATGCCTCCTTTTATTCACTTAATTTTCAATTTAAATACTATTTCCTCACAGAGGTTTTATAGACCATCCAGATATAACATTCCTCTATCCTCCCTTTCAGATTCTACAATCACTTACCCTATTTGACTTTCACTGTACAGTTTGTCTTAAAGCGTCTGTCATACAGACCCCCCCCCTGCTCTCTCCTGCCACATCGGATGTGACTGAGCTCTCCCAGCACTGCAGTGGAAGCCATCTTCCAATCATTTCCATCCACCCTGTAGGCCACCAGGACCACCTGACATCAAGGAAATAAAATTTCTGTGTCTACAGTGGCTGCATCCTAAGATCACGTCGTTTCCTATCAACCAGTTTATTTGCTAGATTTTAGAGAGTCCACCACAGTCCCTAAGCCATCATTTACACACACACACACACACACACACACACACACACACACACACACACACACACATCATAATATACACATAACGGTAAATATAAACTCTATCTCAGTACTTTTGTCATTTCTACATAGAAAGGCTACTGGGTTTTGTGTGTTAATTTTATATCCTGCTACTTTGTTAAAAGGTGTTTATCAATTGTAAAATCTTTAGAATCTTTATATTTAAAATCATATCTTCAAATAAGGATACTTTGGCTTCTTATTTTCCTATTTAAATCTCCTCAATCTCCTTCAATTGTCTTACTGCTTTACTTAAGATTTCAAGCATTATATTGAATAGTTATGGAGAGAATGGACACCTTTGACTCATTCCTAATTTTAGTAGAAATGCTTTGAGGTTCTCTCAGAGTAGAGCAATGCTGTCTGTGGGCTTGCTGTATATTGTGTTTATTATATTGATATATGTTCCTTGAATCCCTAGTCTTTTCAAGACTTTTTATCATAAAGCAATGTTAAAATTTTTCAGAATCCTTTTTTTTATCTAATAAGATGATCATGTGGTTTTTGTCTTTTAGAGTGCATATATGGTAGATTGCATTTATTGGCTTATATATGTTGAACCATCCATTCACCACTGAGATAAAACCAATTTTATCATGGTTGATAATCTTCTTGATTTGTTCTTCAATTAATTTACAATGTTTTACTGAGAATTTTTGCATCTATGTTTATATTGGTCTACATTTTTTTCTTTTTTGTTGTTTCTGAGTTTTTCTGTAGTTTGTAATCAAGGTAATAGTGGCTTCAAAAATATTAAAATCAATTATGGAAACAATACCTTTCATAATAGTCTCAAAAATACCTTGGAATAAGTCTCCTGTTTTTATTACATAATAAAAACTTTAAGAAACTGAGGACATCAGAAGATGGAAAGATCTCCCATGCTTATAGATCAGTAGGATTAACATAGTAAATATGACATCCTGTCAAAAGCAATATACAGATTTAATGGAACATTCATCAAAATTCTCACACAATTCTTCACGAAGAAATGAAAATATATCTTAAACTTCATACGAAAAGACAAAAAAAAAGTCAGGGTAGCTAAGACAATCCTAAATAATACAAAAATTACTGGTGGTATCACCATCCCAGATTTCAAATTGTACTACAGAGTTATAGTAATAAAAACAGCATTGTATTGGCATTAAAACAAATCAATGAAATAAAACTGAAGGACTGATTATAACTCCACATACAAATAGATAACTGATTTTTCACAAAGAAACCAACAATATACATTACAGAAAAGACAGCATCTACAACAAATAGTGCTGGTCAAACTGAATAGCGGCATATATAAGAATAAAAATAGAGTCATTTCTATCACCCTGAATAAAACTCAACTCCAAATGGATCAATGACCTCAACATAAGACCTAATATACTGAATATGATAAAAGGGAAAAGAGGGAATGTACTTGAACTCTTTGGCACAAGAAAAGACTTTCTGAACAGGAAATCAATAGTAAAGACACTAAGACCAACAATTAATAAATGAGACCTCATGAGCCTAAAAAAAAAAAAAAACATTTACATAAAAAAACACTATCATTTAAATAAAGAAGTATCCTGTAGAATGGGAAAATCTCTAATTATACATCTGACAGAGGGGGTTAGCATCTGGAATTCTCAAAGCACTCAAAAAGCTAAACATCAAGAAAACAAATAGCCCAGTTTAAAATGGGATATAAAATTAAACAGAGTTCTCAAAGGATGAAATACAGATGGCTGAAAAACTCTCTTAGAATGTTCAGCATCATTAGCCATCAGGCAAAATGCAAATTGAAACAACTTGATATTTCATCTTTCCCTAGTCACAATGGCCATGATGAGTAAAACAAACAATAGCACATCCTGTCGAGATGTGGGTAAAGGGGAGCATTCACCCATAGCTGATAAAAATGTGATCTTGTACAGTCTCTACCAAAATCAGTGTTGACATTTCTCAAAAACCTAAAATACATCTACCTCATGATCCAACTATACCCCTCTTGGGCATATATTCAAAGGACTTTACATCTTAATACAAATACTCTGTTCATCCATCTTTGTTGCTATTCAATTCATAATAGCCCAAACCTGGAAACAACTTAGAAGTGCAATCAACTGACAGATGGATAATGAACATAAAGTTTGTTTATATAAAGGAATAGTATTTAGCTGTTAAGAATGAAATTTTCTGGTAAATGGATAAAACTAGAAAAATCAATCACCCTGAGTAAGCAAAGCCAGACCCAGAAAGATATACATTGCATGTTTTTTTTTCCTTATATGTGGGTATTATCTTTTAAATTTCAGATGTGTTTATCATATTTAGACTACCTACACAGGCTAGGTAGCTATTAAGGGATCAGTATGGAGGATTAGCCTTCCAAAGAAGGGCTAATAGAATACAGTGTTATAAAGAAATAAGGCAGTAATTAAAACATGAGAATTAAATGGGGGAGGGGCAGGCAGACAAGGTAGAAGAGCGAATGTGTGGAGCGATAATTAAGGGTGGAGGACTTTTGAAAAGTCATATGGAAACCTACTACAACGGAAGCTTATATATTATATATGTATTACACAATATGGACTATTTTATATATTATATAAATATATTATAATTTTAAAATACAAATGTTATAAATAATATATTACACTCACATATAATATATACATCTATGCTATTAAAAAGCCCAACCAATGACCATGAATGAGTTGCATCTGCTTGAACTGTTGACCTAACAGGCCCTGTACACCCTTTCCAAACATTACCGGATATTGCCAATGTTACTGGTTACCCTCCAAATCTGCATGGTAAGACCCCATTACTGACGACACACACTAAAGTCTTCAAACATAAAAGAAAAAGAAAACAATCTGGTGTTCCACTAGAAGTTTCACTCTGCTGACTAATATTATATTGCTGGAAGGTACTATTCACGCTACCAGAGAAAGAAGTTATCAACCTCATCTAGCTAAGAACCTGTGAGCTACCACACAGCCTTTCCTGCAAGAGATGGCACAATTTTTGTGTGATCAACCACTTTTTGGTTGGATTTTTAAGCCCAGTCCATGAGACAGAACCCAATTCCTGCCACTATTAGTGAAGCCAAGAACCTGAGACTGGATAGGTTTGGGGCCTAGGGGAACCCACTATTGTTCTGCTAACTGAACATAGCAGTAAAAAGACTCCTGATGACATACTGTATATCAGAGCCATCACTCACTCAATGCTCATCAGACAAAAGAAACATTAGAGAAGTTTGTTGCTGTTTGGTTTGGTTTGGTTTGGTTTGGTTTGGTTTGGTTTCCACTAGATGACAATTAGCATAGCGAAGCAATGTGCAGACAGAAACTTTGGAACACTCAGCCCTAAAAGGGATGTCTTTATCAAGCCCCTCCCTTCAAGGCTCAGAGCTCTACTTAGAAGAGGAGTGGGAAAGCTTGCCTGAATCCAGAAGTGGTTGGTAACTTCCAGGAAAAAGCACACGGTGGGGCAGATGAACAGAGACTGTCACAGCACACACAAGCCAGGCAAAATTTTAGCATGGAGAAGGGTAAATTTCTACAAAACACCCCCCCAACCAAGACGATACTTGCAAGTGATATATGCGGGGAGAAGAAAAAAATTAGTCTTCTTCAATGGGATGACACTGGGTCTATCAACCACACTGCAACAGTCAGGCCTCATGCTCAGGAGTAGCTGACTAATACAAATCAAACTCCATCTTTTGTGACAAGATCAAACTCCATTTCGGTTTGTTATCATTTCATTATATCTTAAGATAGAGGAAGAAGATGAAGTTGAATGGATCTAGGAGAAAATGAATATAATCAAAATATAAGCCTTGATGAGACCTGATAAACTAGGGTCAGATAGAAGGGGAAGAGGTCTTCCCCTATCAGAGGATTAGGGAAAGGGCATAGGAGGAGAAGGGGGGTAGGACTGGGAGGAGACGAGGGAGGGGCTGCAGCAGGGATACAAAGTGAATAAATTGTAATAAATAAACATATAAATAAAATTTTAAGATATATTACATAAAGTATATAAAAATTAAGTTAAATAAATAAGAAAGTTCTTTTAAAATAAATACATAATTCACAGTTTGAAAGACAACAGACTATATTGGGTAGGTTGGTAATAGCAGAGACTCGGTGAACATACAGGTGTCATCGCCGCAGGATCAAAGCCAGACCTGACAATCTCCTTAAAGCTACCCTGAGCTTGATGTAGGGTCTCACAAGAAACTTAGGACTTTCGACCACAGTTCCTGACTTCTCTGTGATTTCTATAATTCTCTGTAAATGAGTAAGCATATACAATCTCTTCACAGCAACAACAACAAAAAAAAGAAGTCTTGAATAAAATGAAAGTCACTACTTTTTAAATCCCCTGAAATGACTCAGTGTTTAATTCGTCACTGGACAAAACACTGTGTCTGTTTTCATGCCCTCATCTCCAAATCTGCTTAACTCTGTTGTTGTTGGAGACAAGGTTTCTATGTGTATAGTCCTGGCTGTCCTGGAACTCATTTTGTAGACTAGGCTAGCCTCAAACTCACAGAGATCCACCTGCCTTTGCCTCTCAAGTGCTAGAATTAAAGGTGTGTGCCACCACACCCAGCTAATTAAGACTCTAAAAATGTTGTATTTTTAATAATAAATTCAGTGTGATAAAAATAAGATTAATAAATCTAATTTCCTTTCTTTGGCTCACTTAAAAACCTCACTAATTCATTCATTCATTCATTCATTCAGAATGCCTGTGGTTAACTACAAAACAGAAGGAATGAGATAATTAGTACCAACTCCATCACTCTTCAGCAGGTAAGCCTCTAACAGTCTTTTCTAAATTTTGTGTGTCAAGATTTTAGATACAAAGTTTTGATTTTTTTTCAAACTTTAAAAATTTGATTTTAAAAAGCAAAAAAAATGTAAGCACAGCATGACTCTAATCAATAGGAATTGATTTCTGGGGTCCAGCAAATAGGAATTAAATTCATACCAAATAGAAATCGTTGAAGCGATAGTGTGGTATTCTATGAAATAAATAATCCAGTTTCTCCAGCAGCTCAGTAACATAAGATGGAGATGATCTTTGTAGTAAAAGAGACTTTAGATATTTCCCTAAGTTTTGAGTCCTAATTAGACTAACTTAAAGAGAAACTCGGAGGCCCAGCTGGAGAGTAACAGGTAGGGACAGCTGGGGAGACTGAATTTGTAAGCTGAGAATTTCACAAAGTGATGGGATCACCATCCGTGATGCTGCAGATGACACCTTACCATGGCCATCCGGGGAAAATGCAGTAGATGGTAGTGACTGCCAGTGTTTCCAGAGGAACAAATGACGACACGTTATCAGGGTACACGTCACAATGCCCACTGCAACCAAGAACCCAGAGTTCCCACGTTTACAGCAGCACTGGAGGAATTGTCATATGCCCAGCTTTGATATTTCTTTGAAAAATGTCCCCAAATAAACCGTTCTCTTTAAAACACGTAGTCTTTCCCAAGAAGAATACATTCAAATAGACATCATACTTAATTTACGATTCTAAGGGTCACAGAGTGCTAAACTGTTTTCAGATTAAGACATCTCCACAGAGGACCTCTGAAAGGCTCTACCCTGCAGACTATCAAAGCAGACTCTGAGACTTATGGCCAACTGTTGGGCAGAGTGCAAGGAATATTATGAAAGAAGTGTGAAATAGTAAGGTCTGGAGAGGACAGAAACCCCACAAGGAGAGCAACAGAACCAGAAAACTTGAACACAGGGGTCTTCCCAGAGACTCATACTCCAACCAAGTACCATGCATGGAGATAACCTAGAACCCCTTCACAGATGTAGCCCATGGCAGCTTAGTGTCCATTGAGT
Source organism: Psammomys obesus (assembly GCF_907164565.1). Classification (NCBI taxonomy): domain Eukaryota; kingdom Metazoa; phylum Chordata; class Mammalia; order Rodentia; family Muridae; genus Psammomys; species Psammomys obesus. Next base: position 5,134,058 of record NW_026591450.1, on the reverse strand, counting down.
TATATAATAATGGGAAGAGGGACTGCCTCTGACATAATCTGATTGGCCTGCTCTTTGATCACCTCCTCCTGAGGGGGGAGCAGCCTTACCAGGCCACAGAAGATGACAATGCAGCCACTCCTGATGTGATCTGATAGACTAAGATCAGAAAGAAGGAGAGGAGAACCTCCCCTATCAGTGGACTTGGGGAGGGGCATGCGTGAAGAAGGGGAAGGGAGGATAGGACTGGGAAGGGGGGAGGGAAGGCCTTATGGGGGGATACAAGGTAAATAAACTGTAATTAATAAAAAAGGACGTCTCTGCATACTGTACAAAATAAAACATTTATGTGTAATCTCAAGAGACAGTGCTGTTAGTGGGGGAAAATGAGATTGCCATGAAAATTAGCTACAGTGCAGTGCTCTGAAATCACCAAAAACAAATGCTCACAGAATACAGACATGCGGGGAGGCAGAAAAAGCCACCCCAGGGCCTGTGAGGTTTGGGCTTTCAGGTTTCCTAGGAAATAATGATTGACACAGAACACAGGAGTCTGCAAAGCTAAAAAGAGAATGGAGACAAATGAGACCACGAGGCCAGTATTTCTCTACCATAGTATTTAGAAGTATAAATACTATGTATAAATACTTCTCAGCATAGTATTTAGAAGCTCCTAGTTATAAAACTAGTTACTGGAAACTGTATTTCTGAATAGTCCTGCAGACAGAGAGAGAGAGAGAGACCTTGTGTACTTGTGTGTGTGTACGTGCGCATGTGTGTATGAGTGTGTACATGTGCAAATATGTCTGTGCCAGTGTGTCCAGTGCCTCAAAAGGACATTTAACAAGAGCAACAAACACCCCCAAAGCTTTTCACTTGTCCTCAATAGAAAGACCAGTTTATACAAGTTAGAATATCACTCTTAGGAGTACAACCTTGTTGATTTTTTTTTTTTGATTCAACAGTAATCCAATGAGTCTTGATAGTGTCAACCATTTAAAAGTTAGAAAAACTTTTTAAAAAACACATAAACAGTTTAGAGTAGGAGATAGCACTTCATTCTTGTCACCAACTTCTCTCTACTAGTGGGCTCCAAATGGGTTCCAGTCGAGGTACGCTCACTTCACAAGGCTTCTTGAGGATAGGGCATGCAAAGACAAGCAGGGAGCTGAAGGTGCTTCCCAAAGAAGGCCCAGACTTCTTCACCCTCCACGCCTAAGAGCCTGAAGAGGAAAACATAGCTGCCTTTCAACAAAGGCGAAACGCAAGCATTCCACGCTCTGCATTACAGCTTCTGGCTTCCCACACGCTCCGAATAACCCTGGCTGGCCAGCAATAGACACGGAATACCAACTCTCCCAAGTTCATGCAGCAAAGAGTTTTCTGTTCATACTTCCGTTGGGGAAGCAAGATAAAGACAGGCAAGAGCCTGCACAGAGAACTGTGCACACAAACCAAGACAATGGGGGATACCTACAAATCCACTAGCTGTCTGTCTGGCAGATCTTCGGGAGACCTCATTATCTGCTTTCACTGCATTAAGAAAGGAGTTTTGGACAGCCTATTAGGAGCTTTACAAAATAATCTTTTGACATGCCGCTCTCTGCTGGGCCGTGAAACCCTGGAAAAATGGATTTCTCATTTTGATCCCTTCCTTGGCTTTGTCGCTACAAACGCGGCCATTTCAGAACAAGTCAAGTGGGGTACGGCCACCATGGGCCTTCTCAGCCCCTGTCTAGCGTCTTTCACTTAAGCATACTTGGCTCTTTTAAGAATTTAGACTCCACCACGGACTGACAGGCGCACACTGCCCCCAGCAGGCCGAATGACTGCAAAATTAGATTGATTTTTTTTTTCCAACATAATATTTCTTACTGATTATTTGGGAGTTTCACATAACGCACCCCAATGATACTCACTTCCCACTCCTCCCAGGTCCACCCCACCCACCCTTGTGATCTCCTCCCAGAAGAAAAAACAAAAAGGGGAAAAAAAAAAGAAAAAGAAAAAACACGCCAAAGTCCATTTTGTTGTTACTCACTGGAGCATGGTCAAACTCCCAGTGGCCAGCCTAAGGGACAAAACTGAGTTCTCTCCCACCCCCACAGAATCCATCAACGGTGAAGAGCCAGACTTCAGCATACTATCACAAAATTTAGGAGTTCTTTTCAATGGCTTCCTGTCTAGACTGTTTCTTTTCCTTTTTTTTTTTTTTTTTTTTTTTTTTTTTTCCCATTCTCAACTGTGAGTCTACAGTCTACAGTTTCTTTTTCCTGGGGGGGGGGGGGGGGGGGGGGGGGGGGACTTAAGAATCAGCTGAACTAAGAAGTGTGGAAAAGCAAGCATTTTTCAAATATTCGGATTCTACCTTGCCCAAAGCAAGCTTATTTTAAGATGAAGCATTCTTTATTTGGGTCATTATTTAAATTTCGATTCTCAAGCACTACTCAGTTTTGACAGCACACAAAAGTATCTCATAGGCTCACTTCTAATTTAAAGAAGTCATCTGAGAAAAACTGTTCTCTCTGCTCCCTCAACATTCAATTATTTTGATCCTTCCCCAAATCATGTTAATCTGGAAACGCCTGCAGGTTACAAAACAAACTTCATCACCCTGTCCCATAGCATGATGGGGATGTGCCCATGTCCCTTTTAAGTAAGAGTTACCGTTTCATGCTTTATGACTTACCTTCCTTAAATTGCCTGAACATCAGGCTTTACGGAGGAGTCATGGAAAGTAAAGCATAGATCCTGGTGGTTCTGTAGCTAACAGTTACTCGTTATAAATACACTGAGGTTTTATTGTGGGGGGGTTGTTTGTTTATTCAGGTTTGGGGGTGCTGTTTGTTTTTGAGAGGAGAGAGAGAACTGATGCTCACAAACACTATTTAATATTGGAAGTGCCTATCTTTACACGCACCATGCCAGCCTCTGCAGGGATTCATCCTCGAGGAAAGCAGAACTGGTCATGTGACATATTGTAATTCTCAAAGGGATTCTCACCTGTCTACCAATTTCAATACAAATTGCCTTTTGAGTAAGGTTTTAAGTATACAAGTTAAGTATGCATTAAGTATACAAAGCAGAGAACAGTAACCTAAGACTTACTAGCTTATCTGATAATAATCTGTGAAGAAAAAAATTGTAAGATGATAAGGTTTGATGTTTTAATTGGATAAAAAAAATTGCAAATGGAAGGGAGGCGTGGTCTGGCGACACTGCAATGATAACCCCTCCTGCCCGGAATGATCTGTCTACAAAATTCAAAGCCATTTTAGTTTCCCATTCCATTAACATGGCACTTACGCATGGCGCGTTTCTTAAATAGACTTTTATTGAATACAGCATATATGATGACATGATAAAAATTTAAGGTTAATAGTCCAGTGAGTTGTCACAGAGTTCAGGGAGTTATCCATCCAGTACTCAAAACAAGACTCTGAGCGCTAACCACCACCCCTAAAAGTTCTCTTGAGGCCTCTTCAAAATGATTGCCATCCCAAAAGGTACTTTGACACCTAACATTAGAGGTAAGTTTTGCCTGGTTTTGAATTTTATTTACATGGAATCTCGCATAGTGGTTTTGTTTTTCCAACCTGCTTTTCTTACTCAACACTCTATTTAAGATGTACCCACGTTACTGCACATGAGTGCATGACCTCCCGCTACAGTATGCTAGGAAGTTGAATGATAACACAGTAGTTTATGTGCACATTCTACTACTGATGGACATTAATAGTATTAATTAATTAAGTTAATTAATTAAGTTAATTAAGTAATTAAGTAATTAATTAATTAATTAAGTTGGATGGCTCCCAGCTTGCGGGTAGAAAACTACTATGAACAACCCAGCCTAAGTATGTGGGTGACTGTATCAACGTCCATACTTTCCTTCATGTATTGAAAACTAAAAACCTGCTGATAGAAAGTACGTGGAATTTCGTTAAGCGCTACAACCAGCTTGACAAATGATCGTAGTTTATTTTCCAGCTCACAGGGATCAAGAGTTGCAGCTCTATCCTGTCTTTCCATTTCTTTATTACAGCCCACCTCCTTTTTAATAAGAGCTCCCCCTTAATGCATAGTGAGGTGTCACCAGAATATGAACCTGAATATGAAGGCTGACTAGGGATACTGAACACTGTTCATGAGTTCATCAGATTTAAGGTGAAGCAATGATTGAAGACCACTTAGTCATTCAGTTTTGATTCTTTTTTCTTGTTGACTTATAAAACTTTTTTAAAGTTAAAGCAAGTTTATTTTAATTTCAGTTTTTTTACCTCACATCTGAAGGGTGCCTCCTCCCTCCTCTCCACCCAGTCTCCCCTCTTTCCTCTTTCCTCTTTCCCCTCTCCCTTTCCCCCTAGAAAAAGGGAGCCTCCTCCACCCCAGATCAACACAGCACATGAAGTCACATCAGCACTGAGCATATCCTCATCCCATGAGGCCAGGCAAGGCAGCCCTGCCAGGAGGGAGTGATCCAAAAGCAAGCAATAAAGTCAATGTTAGAAACAGCCCCCACCCTCCTTCCACCAACCAGGTGACCCACATGAAGACCAAACCGCCCATCGGCCACATATGTGCAGAGGGCCTACGTCCAGACCTTGTCTCAGTCTAGGAAAGCCCCATGGGACTGGGTTAGCTGTGTCTGTTAGTCTTCTTGTGAGATTCCTGTCCCTCCAGGTCCTTCGTCTTTCCTCTAAGCCTTCCACAGGACCCCCATAGTCCCGTCCCATGCTTGGCTGCAAGTCACAGCATCTGTCTCAATCCCCTGCTATCTAGAGCCTCCCAGATAACAGTCAAGTTAGGCTCCTGTCTGCAAACATAGCAAAGCATCACTAATAGTGCCGGGGACTGGCTCTCTACCTTGGAATGGGTCTCAGGTGGTACCCATTATCAGTTGGACAGTCCCTCAATCTTGATTCCCTCTTTATCCCTGCACTTCTTAAAGACAAGGCAATTTTTGGATCAAGGTTTTGTCGGTGGGTTGTTGTTCCCCTCCTTCCACTAGTCCTGCCTGGCTAGGAGGTGGTCACTTCAGTCTTCATGTCCACACCCTCTCCCCTGTTAGGGGTCTCAGCTAGAGTCACACTCATATCCTCACCCTCCCACACGCCCACAGTTTCATTTCTTGTTCCCAGACCTCTCACCTCCCACGGTTCTCCCCACATCTGCTCCTCACACTTGTTTTTCTTCCCATTCCATCTCCCACAATTCTTGGTGACATTCCAGCACCCTCTCTTGCGCCCTTCTTGTTACTTAGCTCCTCTGGGTGTGTGGAATGTAGTATGGTTATCCTGTACTATAGAGGGCTAATATCTGCCTATAACTGAGTACATACCATGTGCATCTTTTGGGGTCTGGGTTCACCTCACTATTTCCTGCAAATGTCATATTTTTGTTTTTAATAGTAGCATTCCATTGTGTAAATGTACCACAATTTCTGAATCTATTCTTCAGTAGAACTATTTAACCATTAACTTCATATAAAAAAAAATTAAAGGATAGCCAAAACAACTCTGTATAATAAAAGAACTTCTGGCCATATCAACATCCTGATTTCAAGCTCTACTACAGAGCAACAACAATAAAAACTATATGGTACCAGCATAGAAATATTAATGATGCCATTAAAAAAAATCAGGCTAATTCCCTCTCTTCTTCTCCAAGGCAGGCCACACAAGATATCAGTCCTCTTCCCATGGAGTAAAAGTTAATAAAAATATACTCTAGTCTTTCTAGTTTTTCCATCTTGGAGGTGGCCATGATAAACCTATCTGACCCGCTATATCTCACAGAAATGTTAAGACTCCATCTCAGAAAGCAGAGGACGGAACAGAGCTCTCTGAGGAAGAAGATGGGTCTTGCTAACCTTCCCAGACTGTTCATATTTGATAAAATAATCTTCTCCAACCCCATGTCTACACAGTGTCGTGTGGCTTAGCCAAGGTTGTACAACTAAGTCACCATAAAAAAAAAAAAAAAAACACGTCAAAAGACAGTCTTCAGAGAGCGTTGGTTCAGCTGAACACACAGAGGCTTGTGGGAAGGCAAGTAGGAAGATCTGCATGCCAGGATGCCAGGGGAGGAGCATGGTACATCCCAATTCCTCAGAAGCTCCTATGCTCAGGACCCATCCAGATTTAGCCTTTTAAAGATGTTTAGGTAAATTTAAGTGTTGCTTTGAGATCTGTGAGCAAAAAAATCAAACCTAAGGAGAGGAGCCCTGAGCACCTTAATTTGTAGCCACTCGGTCCTAAGATCCGTAAGTGTAGCCTGAAGTAGTCCTGGGGGGTTAGCCCTTCAAGTTGTCCAATGCGACACTGTCTACAGACGGACGTGGTCAGAGCTGAATTGGGTTGAAGGATGCCCAGATAATATCTGCTAAAGAATTCATCATTTGCTTGTTGGTGGGGTAAATTCTCAACATAAATTTTGGATCACAGGCATGATTGCTCTGGTTTAAGCACATGGCTGAAGAAACTGGGTCCATTTTTCCTTTCTATCTTGAGACTACTGTTAAACTATAGCATTAGTTTTCAAAGGAAATGGAAATCATGTTAAACATTGTCTGGTTATAATAAATAAAAATTTAAAAAGCAGAAAAATTCCTAAGTTCTTGGAATTTAGTCTTATAGAAATAAACCCATGTATCAAAGGAGTTGTAGAATAAATTAGAAAAATTACAGCAGCCTACAGGGCCACCAAGCATGCAACTCCGTAAGTCTGTCCAGTCCTTTGAATGACTCAGAAGAGCACAACTTTTCCTTTTCTTATATCTTCATTTTTCTAAGCATACCTCCCTCTGGTATTTTGGATTTTCCTAGTCTTTCTCTGCATCTCCCCTCCCTGATGTGTAGCTGCCTAACCAACTTAACTCAAAAGGCATTGTTGTTTTTTTTCACACAAGTAGAAATTAATTTTTTTTCACAATTTATTCATTATACATCCTGATTGAAGCCCTTGTGTCAATTCCCCGTTCCAACCTCCTTTCCTCTTCCCCCCAACCCCCTTCCCCTAGTCCACTGAAGGGGTGAGGGGTTACCACCATTGCCCTCTGCCCATAGTTTGTTAAGTCTCATCAGGACTACCTGGATCCTCTTTCTTCTTGGCCTGGCAAGGACATATCACCAGGGGCCAGTGATTAAAGATAAGGCAACTGAGTTCATGAAAGCATCTTCTTCCCTCACTGGGACATCCACATGGAGACTGAGCTGCCAAACGGCCACATCTGAGCAGAGGTCTAGGTCCTCTCCATTCATGGTCCTCTGTTGGTGCATCAATATCTGCAGAATCCCCTGGGCTCAGATCCTTTGTCTTGCTGGTCTCCTTGTGGGGCTCCTGTCCCCTCCATGTCCCTCTCTTCTTACATAGGAATCCCTGAGTTCTGCCCAAAGTTTGGACTTGAGTCTCAGCATCTGCTTCAATCCCCTGTTGGGTGGATTCTTTCAGAGGACCCTCTATAGAACGTTCCCAACTGTTTCCTCTATTCCACTGCTTCTGCTGTCTATCCTCTGCCATTCTGATTGAGATTTAAACATCCTCTATAGGGTCCTCCTTACTGTTTAGCTTCTTTAGGTCTGTAGGTGGCTATCCTGTATTATACAGCTAATATCCACTTAAAGGTGAGTGTATACCATGCCTGTCTTTCTGTTTCTGACTTACCTCACTCAGGATCATCTTTTCTAGTCCCCACCATTTGCCTGCAAATTTCATGATTTCCTTGTTTTTAATTACTGAGTAGTACTCCATTGTTTTTATTACTGTTGCTCTGTAGTACAGCTTGAGATCAGGGATGGAGATACCTCAAGACGATCTGTTATTGTACAGGATTGTTTTAGCTATTCTGGAATTTTTGTTATTCCATATGAAGTTGAGAATTTTTCTTTCAAGGTCTGTAAAGAATTGTGTTGGTAAGTTGATGGAAATTGCATTGGATCTGTAGATTTCTTTTGGAAGGATGGTCATTTCTACTATATTAATCGTACTGAGCCAAAAGCATTTATCTGATATCTTCTTCAGAGACTTGAAGTTGTTTTCAGACAAGTCTTTGACTTGCTTCTTTAGAGTTCCACCATGATACTTTGGGTTTGTTTGTTTTTTGTTTTGTTTTGTTGTGGCTATTGTAAAGGGTGTTGTTTTCCTAATTTCTTTCTCGGTTCTTTTTTCTTTTATATATAGGAGGGATACTGATTTTTTTTTTTTTTAGTTAATCTTGTATCCAGCCACTTCGCTGAAGATATTTATCAGCTGTAGGATTTCCCTGGTAGAATTTTGGGGTTACTCATGTATACTATCATATCATTTGCAAATAGTGATAGTTTGACTTCTTCCTTTCCAATTTGTATCCCCTTGATCTCTTTTAATTGTCTTATTGCTCTAGCAAGGATTTCAGGTACTATGTTGAAGAGATATGGTAGGAAGCTGGGAAGCCTTGTGTTATCCCTGATTTCAGTAGGACTGATTTAAGTTTCTCTCCGTTTTTTGTTTGTTTGTTTGTTTATGTTGGCTATAGGCTTGCTGTATATTGCCTTTACAATGTTTAGGTATGTGCCTTATATCCCTGATCTCTCCAGGACTTTAAAAATTAATGGGTATTGGATTTTATCAAATGATTTTTCAGCATCAAAGGAGATAATCATGTGTTGTTGTTTTTTTTTTTTCTTTCAGATTGTTGATATGGTGGAAAACATTGATTGAACCATATATTCAACCATACCTGCAACCCTGGGATGAAGCCTTTTTGGTCATAATGGATGATACCTTTGTTTTCTTGGATTCTGTTTGTGAGAATTTTGTTAAGTATTTTTGTATAAATATCCATAAGAGAGTTTGGCCTGAAATTCTTTTTTTGTTGTTGTCGGGTCTTTGTTAGGTTTAGGTATCAAGGTGACTGTGGTTTCATAGAATTAATTTGGCAATGTTCCTTCTGTTTCTATTTTGTGGAAGAGTTTAAAGAGTATTACTGTTAGCTCTTCTTTTAAGGTCTGGTAGAATTCTGCACTGAAACTATCTGGCCCTGGGCTTTTTTTTGCATGGGAGACTTTTGATGACAGCTTCTATATCCTTACGGGATATAGGACTATTTATTTACCTGGTCTTGGTTCAGCTTTGTTAAGTGGACTCAATCAATAAAAATGTCCATTTCATTTAGAGTTTCAAATTTTGTGGTGTATAGGCTTTTGAAGACCTAATGATTGTTTGGATTTCCTCAGTGTCTATAGTTATGTCCCCCTTTTCATTTATGATTTTGTTGATTTAGATAGTGTCCCTCTGCCTTTTAGTTAGTTTAGCTAAAGGTTTATCTTGTTGATGTTCTCAAAGAACCAACTCGTGGATTAATGATTCATTGAATTATTCTCTTTGTTTGTAGTTTATTAATTTCAGCCCTGAGTTTGGTTATTTACAACTGTCTACTCCTCTTTGGTGTGCCTGCTTTTTGTCCTACGGCTTTCAAGTGAGCCGTTAAGTGACTTGTATGAGATGTTTCAAATTTCTTATGAAGGCACTTAGTGCTATGAATTTTTCTCTTAACACTGCTTTCATAGTGTCACATAAGTCTGAGTATGTTGTGCCTTTGTTTTCATTTAATTTTAGGAAATCTATAATTTTTTTCTTTCTTTCCTGACCAAGTTGTCATTGGGTAGAGAGTTATTCAGTTTCTATGTGTGTGTAGGATTTTTGCTATTTCTGTTGTTGTTGAAGTCCTTCGTTAGTCCATGGTGGTCTGATTGCATACAAGGAATTATTTCAATCTTCTGTGTCTGTTGAGGCTTGCTTTGTGACCAAGTGTATGGTCTATTTTACAGAAGGTTCAATGAGGGGCTGAGAAGAAGATAAATTCTTTTGTGTTTGGGTGAAAGTTCTGTAGGTATCTTTTAGGTCCATTTGATTCATGACATCTGTTAGTGTCATTGTTTCTTTGTTTAATTTTTGTTTTGTTGACTTGTCCTTTGTTAAAAGTAGGGTGTTACTGTCTCCCACTATTAATGTGTGGAGATCTGTGTGTGGTTTGAGTTTTATTAATGTTACTTTTTACAAAAGTGGCTGTATTGGGGTCATAGATGTTCAGAATTGTGAAGTCTTCTTGGTGGAATTTTTCTTTGATGAGTGTAAAGTGACCTTCTCCATCTCTTGTGATTAATTTTGGTTGAAAGTCTATTTTATTAGATACTAGAATAGTTACTCCTGCTTGCTTCTTGGGTCCATTTGCTTGGAATAATGTCTTCCAGCCCTTTACCCTCAGGTAATGTCTATCTTTGTGAGTTTGGTGTTTCTTGTATGCAATAGATTGTTGGGCCTTGTTTATGCATCCATTCTGTTAGTCTGTGCCTTTTTATTAGAGAGTTGAGTCCACTGATGTTGAGAGAGATTAGTGACGAGTGGCTTTAGATCCTTTTATTTTGATATTGGTTGTGGTAGTGTGTTTGTGTGCTTGGCTACTTTTAGTTTTGCTGTAGTGGGGTTGTTTATTTCCTGTGTCTTCCTGGATATAGCTAGCTTTCTTGGGTTGTAGTTTTCCTTTCAGTATCTTCTGAAAAGCTGGATTTGTGGGTATTGTTTAAATTTGTTTTTGTCATTGAATATCTTGTTTTTCCACCTATGATGATTGGGAGTTTTGCTGGGTATAGAAGTCTGGGCTGACATCTGTGTTCTCTTAGGGTCTGCATGACATGTGTCCAGGCAGGTGTGATTATGATTGGTTTGCCATAATATGTTATTTGGCCTTTTTCCCTTGCAGCTTTTAGTATATATATATATTTTTTTGTTCTGTATACTCACTGCTTTGATTATTCTGTGGCGGAAGGGTTTTCTTTTCTGGTCCAATCTATTAGGTGTTCTGTAGGCCTCTTGTATGCTTATAGGCCTCTCCTTTAAATTGTGGGAATTTTCTTCTATGATTTTGCTGAAAATATTTTCTGGACCTTCCTGTTATTCTTAGGTTTTTGTCTTTTCATGTTGTCTTGGATTTTTTTGGATGATTTTTGCCAAGAATTTTTTAGATTTCACATTTTCTTTGATGGATATGTCGATTTCTTCCATTGTATCTTCCACACCTGAGATTCTTTCTTCCATCTCTTGTAGTCTGTTGGTTATGCTTACCTCTGTAGCTCCTTTTTTCTTCCCTAAGTTCTCCCTCTCTATAATTTCCTCCATTTGTAGTTTATTTTTATTTTTATTATTAGTTACATTTTATTAACTCTGTATCCCAGCTATATCCCACTCCCTCATTCCCTCCCAATCCCACCTTCCCTCCCAAATCCACTGATTGAGGAGGACCTCCTCCCCTTCCATCTGACCCTGTTTTATCAGGGATCTTCAGGGCTGGATGCAAAGTCCTCCTCTGTGGCCTAGCAGGGCTGCTCCTCCCTTTGTAGTTTCTGTTTCTATTTCTGTCTTCAGATCTTGAGCCATTTTGTTGATTTGCTTCACCTGTATGATTGTATTTTCCTGCTTTTCCTTCTATTTCTTCACCTGCTTATGTGAACCTTCCTCTATTTATTTTATTCTTTCAGTGATTTAATTATTTCTTATCTAAAGAACACAAACTGTCTAGCTGTATCTTCCTGTATTTCTTTATGGATAATCTGTTTGACTTTATCTTCCTTATTTCTTTACACATTTTATTTGCTTCCTCCATTTTCCTCTTTATAAGCATAGATTTAAGGTTATCTCTTGAATTTCACTTATGTTAGGGTATCTAGGGCTACTTACCCTTGGATAGATAACTGGGTTCTGGAGATGTCATATTGCTTTGGCTTTTGTTGATTATGCATTTACACTGGCATTTACCCATCTGGCTGTCTCAGGTGTTGGCTGCTAGTTTCTTATTCCAATCCGGGGGCAGGGGAATCCTCTTGGCAGGAAGATGGTTGTTCCTCCTCAGCTTTTTGGGTATGGTCACCGATTGGCCAGTGCTTCTCAGGGAATTGCCAGAGCTCTCCTCAGGTGTATGGTCCTGTGGGGTAACCGGGTTCATTTGGGAGTCCAGGGGCTCTTCCTTCAGCAGGAGAAGTCCTGGAGACAGCTGCCCTGCCACTGGGTTTCTTGCTCTGAATTTAGTGAGCTGCTGCTGCTGCTGCTGCTGCTGCTACTGCTCATACAATGTGTTTGCTGGGCACAGCCCCCTTGAAGAACTAGGTAGCCCTGTGGTTTAGTCAGTTTAGCTAAGGAGACAGGTTGTGCTTTGGAGCGCCTTCTGGAGCCTGATCCCATGGGTCCCAGGCTTCTGTAGGTCTGAGGTTGGAGCTCTGTGCCCCAGTACCAAAGTGGTAATCAGTGGCAGGTGATTGTAGCATACAGGCCTGTGGCTAGAGACTAGAATCCTAAGCCTGTGGGAACCCAGCAAACTTTCTGGGGATTAGCTGGGTGTACTGAGGTTGGACCTGATGTTACCCTCACCATGGGGTTTGGAGGCCCAATCTGAGGTGTTTGGGGGACCACAATTAAGTCTGGAATGGTGAGTAGAGCATGCAGGTCCAGGCAAGTGGCTCCACGATGGCAACTTGGTGCCTGCCTGCAGGAAACGAAGAACTTTTCCCTGGAACTTTTCTGGGGTGGGGGAGGGTTTGGCTGGTTGCCCTGAGGTCAGAACTGATGTTTGCTTTACCATGGGATTTTCTCTCCACTGGAAAACCCAAGTTTCCGGTGTTGTGGGGCCCACAGTTCACTCTGGCATGGTGATCAGAGCACACAGGCATATGGCTCTGGGCTGGCAACAGAGTCCCTGCCAGGACCTGGGAACTCTTCCAGGATTTAGCTGGGTGACCTGAGAAAGGACCCAATTGTTTCCCACACCATGGAGTTTCCTCTCACCTGAGAAACACAGTTCGGTCTGCTAGTCGCTGTGCAGTCACTGCTGTCCTGCTCCTCAGAAACAGTGTCCTCTCGGCACCACCAGCTTGGATCCAATGCTGCATTGTTTCGTTTAAGAGTTAAAAGGTCAGGTGCAAAACTCTTCTTAGTACATATACTGGGTAAAAATTCTATACACAAATCTATAAAAGAATCCCACAGGTCACTGAGAAGCAGGCCAAATACCCAACATAAAATGTTGACACAAACTACTAACAGAAATACTAAAGGGAAGGAGTATATGGGAAGACAATAAACATAATGTTCCCTTAAGAAGAAACAACTTCAGAGTACAATCAGGTACTGATCTAAACCCATTCAAACAACTAAAGTGAAAAAGCTAGAACATACTAGTCACAATAGCGGTTAACTTCAGGGAAGACTGGATAATGGCTGTGAGGTAGGAAGAAAGGCTCCTGTTGTAAGATTTTTTTCTTTTGTGCTACTGAAGCAGTTACACGAGAGTAAAAGCCACTTGGTGCAAACTCTTCTACGTGCATGCTACGCTTTAGGTGAAAACAAGACAGACAAGACAAATGTGAAAGAACTGAGCGAGCCAAGACTAAACTGTAAGCGGCTGAGAGGCTAGACAGAAAAAGTCCTTCTCTGTTATGCTCATGCTGTCTCCCGAAGAGAAAGGGGAGGGGGTGCTCTCCGCTGCAATGTTCTGTGACGTACAAGCTAAGAAGGCTTGTCACTGTTCAGAGATAGGACTTTCCTTGTTCCTAAGATCAGGTGCTCCAGAGCGTTCTCAGAAAGACCGACAGCGGGTTGACTTTGTCTCACTTTGCAAGACGGTACTTGTATCAGTTGTTAGGAGCGGAGATTGGAATTATACCCAAGTGCAGCAGACTCCAGCAAGGTGAGAATCCTAGGCAAGTTGTTCTTTCCTCCCTGTGCCTCCTGCACCTACTTCCTTGATCTGCATCCCTCTGTATCATCCGCACTGTCAGCACATGACCCATAATACATACACAGTTTTCTCAGCGACTGACGAACAAATGAATAAGTGAAGCAGTTAGTACCGAAAAGGGTGAAGAAGAAACAAGGAAGGACCACTTCACAATGTGGTCACAGGTAGTCTCTGACATGTCATATTTAACCTGAACAAGTATTATTGATAAAGCCATGTGTAAATGACCCTCAGTGACAGCAAACTAATTCAGAAATTAAAACATCACACATTCGTCTTCCTGCAGATGTTGGCAATAGAGCTCCAGAATTCATTTCAATATTTTTTCAACCATTTAAAAAGCTGCTCTACTAAACAGAGAATACTCTGTAGAGGAATATCGAAAGGCAGAGAAACACTTAAAGAAATGCTCAACCTCATTAGCCATTAGGGAAATGCAAATCAAAACAACTCTGAGATTTCATCTTTCATCCATCAGAATGGCCAAGATGAAAAACTCAAGTGACAATATATGCTGGAGAGGTTGTGGAGAAAGGGGAACCCTCCTCCACTGTTGGTGGGAATGTAAACTTGTACAACCACTCTGGAAATCAATCTGGCGCTTTCTCAGACAACTAGGAATAGCGCTTCCTCAAGACCCAGCCATACCACTCCTAGGCATATATCCAAAAGAGGCTCAAGTACACAATAAGGACATTTGCTCAACCATGTTTGTAGCAGCTTTATTTGTAATAGCCAAAAGCTGGAAACAGCCCAGATGCCCCTCAACTGAAGAATGGATACAGAAATTGTGGTACATCTACACAATGGAGTATTACTCAGCAATGAAAAATAAGGAAATCATGAAATTTGCAGGTAAATGGTGGACCTAGAAAGGATCATCCTGAGTGAGCTGTCCCAGAAGCAGAAAGACACACATGGTATATACTCACTCATATAGACATGCCATAGGATAAACCTACTAAAAACTGTATATCTAAAGAAACTCAGCAAGAGAGAGGACCCTGACTAAAACACTCAATCCCCATCCTGAAAGGCAAAGAGGTTGGACATCAGAAGAAGAAGAAAACAGGAAACAACCTAGGAACCTGCCACAGAGGGTTTCTGAAAGCCTCTGCCCTGCAGACATATCAAAGCAGACGCTGAGACTTATGGCCAACTGTTGGGCAGAGCCCATGAAATCTTATGTAAGAAGTGGGAAATAGTAAGAGCTGGAGAGGACAGGAACCACACAAGGAGAGCAATAGAACCAGAAAATTTGAACACAGGGAACTTCCCAGAGTCTCATACTCCAACCAAGGACTATTCATGGAGATAACCTAGAACCCCTGCACAGTTGTAGCCCATGGCAGTTCAGTGTCCAAGTGGGTTACATAGTAATGGGAAGAGGGACTGCCTCTGACATAATCTGATTGGCCTGCTCTTTGATCACCTCCCCCTGAGGGGGGAGCAGCCTTACCAGGCCACAGAAGAAAACAATGCAGCCACTCCTGAGGTGCTCTGATAGACTAAGATCAGAGGGAAGGAGAAGAGGACCTTCCCTATCAGTGGACTTGGGGAGGGGCATGCATGAAGAAGGGGGAGGGAGGGAGGGAGGGATTGGGAGGGGAGGAGGGAGAGGCTTATAGGGGTCTACAAAATGAATAAAGTGTAATTAATATTAAAAAAAACAATAAAACTGTGCTTTAAAAAAAAAAGCTGCTCTACCCTGAAAATGGCTATTTGACAAATCGATACAAAAATGCTCCAAGATATCATCCCCAAGTTGGAAGCAATTAAGTAAGAAACTGCTAGTCCAGGACCTTATTGCTTGAGCTGACTTCAGATTTGTTCTGGAAAGCCTTTCTTCTGTTCAAGCTTTTATTTCCATGCTTTCCTCTCGCCCACATTTTAGCCAAGCCATTGGCTCAGTTGGCAGGTGACAGAGTGTTCCTGCAGCTGAAATTGCATTTGTCAGTTTGCTATCAATGTGTCCTGTCTCTGAGGATTGCTGTAGTCTTGTCTCTAAGTGAAACTATCTGTCTTCCATTTCCCTCCTGAGTGAGATTTATGAGAGAGAGCACTGAAACCGCTCATCTTCTGCTAATTCAGTCATCATTCTGACACCAGAATGCCTCTGAGTTTCCTCCTCTACTGCAGAGGAAAAAGAAGATTGCTTCCTTCTTTGCTGCCCTAACTTTTGTTGATAAATCAAGCAGCACAAGATGCTGCGTTAGGTATAAGAAGCACACAGGCCCAGAGGCAAGCATCTTCCCAAGCATATTAATCAAGGTTCTCTAGAAGAACACAACTTATAGAATGAATAAATGTATAGGGGATTTATCAGAATTGCTTACTGGCTGTGGTTCTAATAGTCTAACAATGGCTGTCCACCAGCAGAATTCAGTAACTGAATTCAGTAACAAGAATTCAATATCTGTTCAGTCCACAAGGCTGGATGTCTCAGCTAGTATTCAATATATGTCAGAATCCTGTACAAGTAGGCTCTTCTGCCAGTGAAAGAATGGACTTGCTAGCAAGAATGAGAGCAAGCAAGTGAAGAAAGCAAGCTTCCTTGTCCCACATCTTTTATATAGGCTGACAGCAAAAGGTGTGGCCAGAGGAGTCAGTCTTCCCACTTCCAATGATTTAATTAAGAAAAAAAAATCCCTCATTGGTGTGCACAATCATCTGGGTTGTATTTCACTGCAGATAGAGTCAAGCTGACAACTAGGCACAGCCACCACAACAAGCTTAGCTGGCTCCGTCCTGAATACCTTGCTCACAGCTAACTCACAATCACATCTCTCAGGGTTCAAGTTTTACACAGGCAACTGACTAAACTCTCAATGCTCTTCAAAATAATGTTTATGATCAGAAGGACTTCTACCCACATAGGAAAGGTTAAAAAATAAACTTAAAGTTTTTAAAAGAAAATTGCTAAAAGATACACACTTCCAAAAAAGAATAAGATGTTTAGTTTGATCAAATAAGTATCAAGAAACTGTTGTCTGGTTAATCGCCTAGAAAGGAGTAACTCAAATACAAAAGCTTTGCAAGGAGCACCCAATGTATGGTGACTGTCATCATGCAGTTCGAGTTTTTTCATTTTGTTTTGTTTTGCTGTTTGTGTGTTTGGAGCAATAGTATATATAGTCCTCTTTCCTCTTTCCTTATTTCCAGTTGCAGGAATGGTGTCTTGACGATAAACAGCAGTACCACAGAAACGCAAATTAAAAATGAACTACACCTTTGTGTATCCTCCTGACTACATCTGCTCCTAATGCTGAATTCAGCACTGCCAGCTGTGCTTTCCAGTGTGCCAACAGTGGCTTCTTGAGAGATAACTTGATAGACATGGAGAAAATGTACCCAGTACACATGTATCACCGGAAACACGTTAAGTCCTACGCCAGGATTTAGGTAGCAAATATCCCAGCTTTTAGTGCGCTTTTAATCTTAGAAACACTGGCTATGCCCAGTAGGGCTTCCACCAACCTGCATCTCTTCAAAACTGAGAGACATTTTTTTCAAGTTCAAAAATTCATTTGTTCCACAAATCTTTGGAACTCTCTAAATGATAACTACCTAGCACATATAGACAGATCAGATCTACCTTCTTTTAATATTTCCACCTAGGAGTCTTAATAAACAAAATTTCTATTAGGGTCCACCTTGATGTAAGCATACCCTTGGTCTCTGCATTTGCTCTCCCAAATCTATTGCCTTCCTCATTTCAATGCACTAGTAGAATCCAAATGTCCAAACAAAAGCTTAGAAACTCTTCTTGCTTCCTCTTTTTCTCTCCCTTTCTAAATCCAATCCATATCAAACCTAATGATGGGAGACATATGCCAGTGTGTCTGCAAATATAAACCATTTTCTCCAAACCGGATGCTTTTCAAAATAAGGTGATGCAGTAGTTTGCATCTAATTCCTGCAGCTATCTCCAAACTGGTCCAAACCTAACCTAGCCTGTGGCACTAAAGCCGAGCCTCTTCTGACGTAGTCCTTGAAACAATTCCTTACTCTTTAACTAAGTGAAAATGAGAGAGATAATCACTCTCTTGCAGAGTAAAGAATACTAAAAATACCGTTCTATGTTTATTTTGATTTTTTTGTTTAATCAATATATACAGTTTACCCAGCCCTTCTGTGTGTTTTATCTTATTTTTATGGGAATTTGATATTGTTCATCCAGATGAGAAATACTTTTTCTTTTCTGTACATATGCATCAAGGATACAAGGATTTGAGGTTTGACAAGCTCCATCTACCTAATTCAGATCATGATATATGTTAAACAATGCTTGATGGGCTCATCCTTACAGAAAGTTCTGAGGCTGTATTTCCATGAGCACAGATTTCTGTTTTCTATGGTTATTCCCAATGAGCTCACGTAATTCTAGAGCAGCTGTTATAGAAGGAAGCTGTGTAATTTACATCTGGGGTACCACAGTGGAAATCTCTCTCTGCATTAAAAGCAGTCAGGCATAGGAGAAAACAAAGCCTTGTGCATTATTCATAATTATAATTCTGTATCATATGCAACCACCAGGCAAGCCAAACACACTCAGTTTCTATTACAAGTGATGTAGACAGCTCACGCTCATTTATAAAATGCCAGAGCAGTTCTTACATGCATGACAAAGAGTTCTATAGTTCCCTTGCATAAATATCCTTTAAAATATCTGCTGTTCCAAACCTTGGAAGGCACAGATGATAAAAGCATTGTAATAATTCTCATGCAAAATGACAATAGAGACTACCTCCCTCAAAGCCAATAGGTTTTCTTGTTCATTACCTCTTGGCTTCAAATGGAATTTCCCATGGGAAGTGATGAATCCCGAATCCTGCTTCCTAAGAAACAGCTCATCATCACACCTGAAGAACCAAATGGATAACATCTGTCTGAGAAAAACATTCCAAAATATAAGCTCCATTTGTGTAAAAGGAGAGGGATTCAGAACTTCTAAGACATGCTGACTTTGAAGAACAATCTAAAATGTTTGAGACTCCATATAAAAACCCAAGAAGGTGAGTCAAAGATGAGCAAATGGAATAAAAAAAAGGCATTATCCTGGGGGACTTCAATACTAAGAATATTTAAAAGAAAAAGGGGTTCTTGGGAATGGGATACAGTTGGAATACGGAGTTAATAAAATGGAACTAATAATAAAAATAAAAATAAAAATAAGAAAAAAGGGGTTCTTGGGTTCCAAAAATATGAACAAGATATAGAGTCACTGAGAACTTGTGAAACCACATGGCATGTCCTTGAGAGCCTACTGGAGGTTCTTAACACTGTTCAAATGTGTGTGCAAGGACAGGCAGCCGCCAACTTGATAGTCTGGCTTATACTTGTGCTGTTTTCCTGTGGCATAAAAGTGGTATTGAGTCACAGATATCATACTTTGTCTCTGCTTTCTTGCCTGTTTGTGACAAGATCCCCAGTGTCACAGACTGGCCTCAAACTCACCATGTAGCCAAGAATGACCTTTTATTCTGATCCTCCTGCTTTCCAAGTGCTGCTATTTCAAGTGGTTTATGCAGCACTGTTGATTGACCCCAGGGATTCGTGCATACGAAGCAAGAACTCCAAGAACTGAGCTATGCCAGTGTGGTGGCACACGCCTGTGATCCCAGCACTCAGGGAGTCAGAGGCAGGTGCATCTTAGTGAGTTCCAGGCCAGCCTGGTCTACAAAGTAAGTCTAGGGCAGCCAAGGCTACACAGAGGAAACCTTGTCTCAGGGGAAGAGAGAGAGAACAGAACTGAGCTATACTCCAAGCCCTAGAAATCTTATGTGCAGCTGTAAATTTTGCTCTTTTACTGGACTACCAATATGTGGTCTGACCCTCTTAAGCTAAGCATTAGGAAAGAACCACTGCTCCAAGCCAGGCATCTGACCAAGAGGGGATAGTGTCTACACTCTATGTACTGTTATTAAACTAGAATGCCCCATAAATTAGGTAGATTCTTATGCCACATTGTGGTAATTTGTTAGGTCATGCCATACAGACTACAAATTTTAGCATTCCCAAAGAACCATTTCTGAGTTTTCTGTTACCTGGTGCCCATGATATAATTATAGGAGAAGCCATCATTTCTCTACGTGTATGGATTGGAAGGAGAAACTTATTGATGAAGAAGGAACACATTGGTCTGTCTTTACTAGATTTACTGTTTGCTTGGAGCTACAGATTACTCACCTACAAAGAACTTCAAACTGTGGCTCTGCCACTGTAGTTGAGGCTAACAGTTTGCTTGTGGTGGAGGGTAATACAACTGGGTCCCCTCTTGGTTCATTTAAACTCTGGGCTTAATTGTGTTGGATGGTGCAGTGAGGAGACTAAACAAAACAAATGACAAGACAAACAAACCAAGTATTCTGCCTTCTATGCCCTTCAGAATTTATGCCAATTTCCATCCACGTAAAGCCCAAAACTTTATAACAATAGCCCTCCTATAAGCCCCCATTTTGAAGCTCCTCTGGTCTTTCAGTGGGGTTAATTTTCATCATGAGCAGGCTACAGCTGGCAGCCAGGTTGTACGTAGCGGCATTGCCTGCACTTGTTTCCTATAGCTAACCCCTTGATCCTTTAAACATGCCTGAAGAAACAGAAATGTGCCTCTTGTCAACAGCATAAGCTGCCTGAGCCACACATCTCTAAACAGCCTGAAAAACAGGAGCTATACTACTTTTCAAAAACCTAATAATGCATGCAAAGCCTCATAAATGAAGGTAAACACACTCAGGGAAAAAGAATGGGAAGGCCCTGGGTCACGAGCTCACTCTTAACTGGATATTAACTCTGTCGAGTGTCCCTCCACAGGCTCATCCAATCTCTAGCCCGTCTCCCTTCCCAAGCATCTTATGTGCTCCCCTCCCCATCCACCCATCCTTGTAACTGAATTTATCTTCATGGAAAAATATTGCTCTCATTAGGCTCAATATCTACATCCTAATTTTAGAATTTCCTCCACAGTTGATTTCCATTCATAAAACAAAGATACATGTGAAGTTTTGATGAAAGGTCTTGGTACAACTTTTAAAAAAAAAATCTATGTTTTTAATTTAAAGAGCAATCATATCACCATAATTGATCTACTGATCAAGAAAAAAATTGCCGGTGGAAGTGCACAGAATACGCAACAAAAGAGAGTCAACCCAGTCAGCTTGGCGTCAAGTAAGTGCCTGGGAAAGGGTACCCTCTACACACGCGTGTGCGCACACTCATGTATATGTAAAGACAGAACATGCCCCCATTTTTTCGCCACTACCCCTCATTAATTTCATATTCTTTCACAAGCTAAGAAATTCTTGACAAGAACAAGAAAACAGAAACAGAAGAATCTGCTCCCCTACATTCCTCAAATTCACAGAAGTTCTGGGACATGAGTCTATAAATTCCCAATAAGGAGATGTCCTAGACATCTATTGCCATACCAGAGGCAAGTAGATGAGAAATAACTGCGTTAGAACCAGGCCTGGAATCTGTTACTCCAGCGTGAAAAGAGGGTTATGGAAACAGAGCAAAAGGAGAAGACTCTGGCTGGGTGAGGTGCCTGTGATCCCAGTACTGGGGAGGTGGAAGCAAAAAGAGGCAGGAGTTTGAGGCCAGCCTGGGTCTACACACACACACACACACACACACACACACACACACACACACACACAAAAAAAAAAAAAAAAAAACAAAAACAAAAAAAAAACAAAAAAAAAAAACACCTGACTCCGTGTTCTCCCACCAGTCCATTCCCAATGGGAAGAGAGTCTGCTGAGGATCAATCACGGAAAAAATTAGTCTTTCCCACGAAGCAAATAGAACCAAGAAAGGCTAGAAAGACCCCCCAAACTAGTGTAACAGTGCTGGGATGCTACTGATGAATAGAAAATTTAAAACTGATTTGAGTTCAGGTCCAGCTTTCCTGACTTTCCTGAACTATTGAGAGCCAAAAGCGTCCTTGAACACAAACAAAAGGTTTCTGTGTTATAGTTGGAAATCATGCTGAAGACCCACTCAGATTAGTGAAGGGTCCCGTGTTAGTCTGAACTGGTTTTCAGTACTGAATTCAGAACACCCCCGATTCTACTTGCTGACTTAATGTGTTTGTAAAGCTATGTAATGTACTTAGGTCACTGCCATTGGAATGAATGTTGTCACATTTAAGAAATCACTACTTCATGAACAATAGTGTAAAACTTCAGGCCACCAGGATAAAATTCCTGAGTTTCCAGTGTATACAGGTTACATATGCATCTATAATTTTTTACCATCTTCTTTTAAAGAAAGGTACAAATACTTTGTATATTTAATTATTATTTACAATTTATTCACTTTGTATCCCAGTTGTAGCCCCCTGCCACATCTCCTCTCAGTCCTATACTCCCTTCTTCTTCTTCCTCTTCCTCCTCCTCCTCTTCCTCCCCTACCCCCATCCCTCTTCCCTAGTCCACTGATAGGGGAACTCCTCCTGTCCCCTTCAGGTCCTTTTATATCCCTCTTCTTTCACAGGACTTCCTATGCTCTGTCCAAAGTTTGGCTGTGAGTCTCTGCATCTGCTTTGATCCCCTGCTGGTTGGAGTCTTTGTGCAAACATCTGTGGTAGGCTCCAGTCCTGTTTCCTCTCTTCTACTGTTTCCAGTGTCTATCCTGGTTTCCCTTCTGAATGAAAATTAAGCATCTTGCCTAGGGTCCTCCTTGTTGTTTAGCTTCTTTAGGTCTATAGATTATGGTATGTTTAGCTTCTTTAGGTCTATAGATTATAGGAGATTATAGTATTTTTTGTACATTTCTTACTTTACAATATGTCACATAAGTCTGTAGATTCCTATATATACATTACCAAAAATAAATTATAAGAAATACATTTTAAGATGTGCTATAAAATAGAAGAGAGTTTACTCCCCAACAAGGCAATGAGAGAAAACATAATATATCTCACCCTTAACATAAAGTCAAGGGCCTAGACAGACTCTCAGCAGCTGAAGCAAACTTTAATCAGAGGTCTTAGACAGAATAAGCCACAGCAGACATGAGCTTAGAAAGCCGAATGGATTTTAGCTATCTTGCTCTTCAACAGTCTTTAATTGGTATGTGTATAAGCTCAGATTTCAAGAAGCTGGTGTTAGTGTTGAGCTAACAGGAAAATATGAAAGGTGCAGTCAAGGTTGACTGTTGGTAAAAAAAAAAAAAAAAAAAAAAATGTAGAGTAGCTGCTCTGGATGCAGAGAAATGAGACGGTTTTAACTACAACAAGTGATAGTACCCTGGTTTCCTGTGGCTGCTATTACAAATTACCATGAACCAAAGAGTTTAGCTTAATGCAAATGTGAAATATAATAGTTCTGGAAGTTAGAAATCCAAGTGAAATCTCACTTAGCTAAAATCAAGATGGTGCCAGGTTGAGGCTCAATTCTTGGAGAAGCTAGAAATTGCATATTTTCTTGTCTGTTTTCAGCTTCTAGAGAATGCTGGAACTGCCTGTAACCCCTCCTTTATCTTTAGAACCATCTTAGCGTGCTTCTCATGATGTGCCATCCATCCATGATGTCCCTGTTTGAAGGACCTGTGTGATCAAATTAGAGTCACTTTAACAATCCAAGACAGTCTTCCCACCTGAACACTCTGAACTCAGGCACACCTGCAAAGGCTCTTTGCCATTAAGGTTGCAATCCAAGTTGCAGGGATGTGGTCAAGTGTGGGAAAAACATAATTCAATTCTGCTGACACAGGATGGCTTACAGGCCTACTCAACAAGCCAGCTGCTGCTGGTATGGCCCCAGTCCTCAGTCACCACACAGTACCAACTCAGTGAGGATGGCTGGTCATCTCCCCACCAGTGGCTTACTCCTGCTCTACTGAGTTAGTATGAGTTTTGTAGGGACATTTTGGCCCAAATCAGCTATTATACAAAGTAGATTAAACTATACTTCAATAAAGCAGCCTCCAAGAGGAAAATTATAGTAAGAAGCAAGGAGAAAGTTATGCCTCTGATTTCAGCTTTATTATGTTTTCCATTCTCACTACTGCATTTTGTAAAAGAGAAAAAGAAAAAGGTTTTAATCAGCCTGCATTTACTGGCTTCCTTGAAAACCAAACAGAACTGTTTTCTTTTGTAAAATCAAGTTTAATAAAATTTCGCCAAGAATCCACTCTTCAGGGAGAATGTATTTCAAAGACAGAAAAAGAGTGAGTCTCTTGGTCCAAGTAAATGCTTACAGGAGAAAAGTATGGGTCGTCTTTTAAGAATAAACTTTAGGAATATCTCAGTCAGGGAGGATATTGAGTAGTGAGTGATGCATATGGAAATTCCCAACCATATGTAGTGGATGAACCAAATGCCATCAGATGAGTTGTGGCCTCTGAGAGGAGACTACTTCTACTTTCAGTGTAGAAAGGACTTGACGCCAACTGCTTTGTGAATTTGGTGAGCTTCTAACACTCAGTCTTATTCAAATTCAAAATTAGTTCCAGAAACAAATGAACAAAACTAACATGGGGAGTGTAGACTGATCACATGCCTGTAGAAAACGGCACAGGAAGCAACACTACCAGAGCATGCTGGTCTTGACAAGGATGTCATACTCACCAGAGAAGATGAACATAATGACCACTACTTGCCAAGGCAGCCATGACAATGTACCGCAGAGTAGAAGGGAGGAACTTGGAAACTTTGTTCCTCAGTTTTGAGGACGAGAAGTCTAAAATATGGTGTTGATAGGTAGTGTTCCCTAACCTTCCTGCTTCGCTTGTTCCTGGAGTTTTCAGACAAAAAAGCCACAGCCAAATGGGGAGGTTTGAACAACCATCTCAATATGCTAATTAAAGAGATTGATGGTGAAACACAGAGAAAGAAGATTTGATCAATGTGTACATTGGAAAAAGGGGGTCCAAAGAACTACCCCATCTCTAGCCCCTCAGTCTATCTTTAGGGCACAGACACAAGCTTCAGGTTTAAATGAGGAGAAACTGAGACAGGACAAGAGGCATGCCTAACTAAGTAGCCTTGGCCAAAGTGAAAATGCCAACTGTTATCCTAGTTAGCACGGTAGCTCAGAAAAGTCCTTCCTGCTTGAGGTGAGCATCCTGGTACCTGAGAAACAGTGTTCCTGCCAACAGTGCAACCCCGCCAGCAGAGAGAACTGCCCTTATTAGGGGGATAATGTTCCTGGGATCCAAGGTGATGGAAAAGGTTAGGACAAAGGCTCATCCTGTGGCTTTAGCCATGAAGGGGAATGAGGTAGGTTAATGTCATGCTTCTTGTTGCTTGATAAACACTCTTTGAGTGATTGATACAACAATGTTATGAAGCCCAACAGGAATCTAACCCAAGTAAAGAATACAGATATACATATAAAAGATATCATCCACCATGACCAAGTAGGCTTCATCCCAGGCACGTAAGGATGATTCAATATATGATCAAAGTAATCCACCATATAAATCCATCAAAGTAATCCACCATATAAACAAACTGAAGGAAAAAAAAAACCATATGATCATATCCTTAGATGCCAAAAATATTTGACAAAAAAAAAAAAAAAAAAAAAAAAAAAAAAAAAAAACTTTTGAGAAAAGCACCCATTCGTGTTTAAAGTCTTGGAGAGATCAGGGAAACAAGGCACATACCTAAACAGAGTAAAGACTATAGCCAACAGCAAACTAAAAAAAAAAAAATTAAATCAATCCTACTGAAAGCAGGGACAAGGCAAGGCTGCCTACTCCCTCTGCATCTCTTGTATCTCTTGAACATATTATTGAAATCCTAGCTAGAGAAATAAAACAACTAAAGAAGATCCAGGGGATACACATTGGAGAGGAAGTCAAAATATCACTATTCACTGATGACATCATAGTATACATGAGTGACCCCAAAAATTCTACCAGAGAACTCCTGCAGATGATAAATGCCTTCAGCAAAGTAGTTGGATACAAAACAAACTCAAAAAAAAAAAAAATCAGTAGCCCTCCTGTATACAAAAGATAAAAAGGCTGAGAAAGAAATGAGGGAAACAACATCCTTCACAATAGCTTCAAATAGCATAAAGTACCTTGGCGTGACTAACCAAGCAAGTAAAATACCTGTTTGAAAAAACTTCCAAGTCTCAGAAGAAAGAAATTGAAGAAGATATCAGAAGATAGAAAGATCTCCCAGGCTCATGGATCAGTAAGATTAACATAGTGAAAATGGCGATCCTGCCAAAAGCAATCTACAGATTCATTACAATTCCCATCAAAATACCAACACCAATTCTTTACAGACCATGAAAGAGCAATTCTCAATTTAATATGGAATAACAAAAAAAAAAAGAATTGCTAAAACAACCTGTACAATAAAAGAGCTTCTGGAGGTATCTCCATCCCTGATCTCAAGCTGTACTACAGAGTAACAGTAATAAAAACTATATGGAACTGGCATAGAAACAGAATGGTGGATCAACAGAATTGAATAGAAGACTCAGATATAAACCCAAACACCTACCAATACTTGATTTTTTACAAAGAAGCCAAAACCATACAATGAAAAAAGATAGCATCTTCAACAAATGGTGCTGGTCTAACTGGATGTCTACATGTAGAAAAATGCAAATAGATCCATATTTATCACCCTGCACAAAATAAAGTCCAAGTGGATCAAAGACCTCAACATTAAACCGGACACATTAAACCTCTTAGAAGAAAAAGTGGGGAAGAGCCTAGAACTTCTTGGCACAGGAGACAACTTCCTGAACAGAACACCAACAGCACAGGCTCTGAGCTAAACAATCAATAAATAGGACCTCATGAAACTGAAAAGCTTCTGTAAAGCAAAGGACACTATCATAAGAACAAAATGACAGCCTACAGACTGGGAAAGAATCTTCATCAACCCTATATCTGACAGAGGGCTAACATCCAGAATATATAAAGAACTCAAAAAGTTAAACACCAACAAATCAAGTAATTCAATTAAAAAATGGGGTACAGAGCTAAGGAAAGAATTATCAATATAGAAAAATATAGAATGGCAGAGAAATACTTAAAGAAATATTAAATGTCCTTAGTCATCAAGGAAATGCAAATCAAAATGACCCTGAGATTTCACCTTATACCTGTCAGAATGGCTAAGATCAAAAATCAAGCAACAACACATGCTGGAGAGGATATGGAGAAAGGAGAACCCTCCTCCATTGATGGTGGGAATATAAACTTGTATAACCACTTTGGAAATCATTCTGGTGCTTTCTCAATTAGGAATAGTACTACCTCAAGATCCAGCTATACCACTCCTAGGCATATATCCAAAAGAGGCTCAAGTATACAACAAGGACATTTGCTCAACCATGTTTATAATAGCCAGAATCTGGAAACAACCCAGATGTCCCCCTAAACTGAGGAGTGGATACAGAAATTGAGGTACATTTACACAATGGAATACTACTCAGCAACTAAAAACAAGGAAATCATGAAATTTTCAGGCAAATGGTAGGAACTAGAAAAGATCATCCTGAGTGAGGTTAACTCAGAAGCAGAAAGACACACATGGTATTTACTCACTTATAAATGGATATTAAAAATATAATATAGACTAAACATACTAAAACCTGTACACCTGAAAAAGGTAAGCAAGAAGAAGGACCCTAGGTAACATGATAAATCTTCATTCAGAAAAGCAAATGGAATGGACATCAGAAGAAGGAGAAAACAGGGAACAGGACAGGAACCTACCACAGAGGGCCTCTAAAAGACTCTACCCAGAAGTGTTATCAAAGCAGATGCTGAGACTCATAGCCAAACTTTGGGCAGAGTGCAGGAAATCTTATGAAAGAAGGGAGAGATAGGAAGACCTGGAGGGGACAGGAGCTCCACAAGGAGACCAACAGAGCCAAAAAATCTGGGCATAGGGGTCTTTGCAAAGACCGAAACTCCAACCAAGGGCCATGGAGATAACCTAGACCCCTTGCTCAGATGTAGCCTATGGCAGCTCAGCCTCCAAGTGCATTTCCTAGTAAGGGGAGCAAGGACTGTCTCTGACATGAACTCGGTGACTAACTCTTTGATCACCTACTCCTGGGGGAGCACAGCCTTACCAGACCACAGAAGAAGACAATGCAGCCAGTCTTGATGAGTAAAAACAGTGGGCAAGTGCCTGTTAGCTTTCGCAAAGATTTGGTTTTCTGACTCCTGTTGTTTTCCCCATAATGGCTTGCATTCTTGCAGAGGGGGTAAAGATGAACTGAATCACAGCAGTGTTGCTCACAGACAACAGCAAAAGATGAACCAGGCCAACAAGAGTTCTACCACCATACAATAAATATTCTATTTTTCCTTTATGCCTCCTGGATTTTCTAGGTGGCATTTAAAAGCCTGTGCCACAGCAAGGTGCAAACACCTTTTAGAAAGGTCAATAATTTTGAAGATTGCAATGGCTCCGTTTACACTGTGGTGTTGAGAAGTCTGTGAGGAGCTTCAGCTGGGAAGTGACAGATCAGCTATGCATGGCCAAGCACCATTGTGTGCAAAAGATTAAAGAGAAGCAAGGCAAGCTTAAAGAAGAGCAACTGAGAAAGGAGGTGGTGGAGCAGGCACACAAGTGTGATGTCACCTATCATGGCAGGGACAGCCAGATGGAGGGAAACGCTTAGCAGAGCTCTGGACAGTTAGACTCAACTGTGCTGAGTGATCAACTGAACACAGGTGAGAGTTAAGGAGTTCTCATGTTGGGCAAGAAGGGACTGCAATGAGAAGTTTTAGGAGGACATATCACAGGTTCAGACCTAGACAAAGTGGGAAAAATGAAAAACTAATATTAGGTATTTGAATATACAACTCTGGAACTAATCGAGTCTGAGACAGGAATCTAGACCATGAAAAACACAGAAATGTATTGAAATAAAGTATCCAGGGGGTGCACATTGTGAGGAGCTACAAAAAAAATATAATGCAAAAGTTGAAAGAGAAGTAGTGCCAAGTGTTCTTAAACACAAGACCTCCACACCCGCCCAAACTGTCTCAAATAATGGCAGACAGAAAGTGAGGAGAGAGCCAGAGGCCCCAGTGGCCCAGTGACCTGCCATATCTCCCAAAGGGTCTCTCACAGCCCAGCAGCACCATGCTTCAAGCCCTGAGCCTTTCTGTTCTATTTCATATCTGAGCAGTCACATTTGGCCAATGCAAATTTCTTGATGCAGCCTGTATATAGTTTCCCACTGGAGAATATGTCAATCAGAGCATTTTGGTGTCCCAACCCCTTTCCAACATTCAAATATTTATTAATTGTTTACAGGGTTTATAATCTGTACATAATTTGTTTAATCTTGTCTCTGTGTCTTGTGATTCTTAATCTTTAGAATTGCAGAATCATTCTGGGTGTTATAAGAGACAAGATGTTTTAACCATTCTGAACAATAAGGAGTGTCAGGAAATTCAGTTGATATCTAAAGTCCTTCAGAACTTTCAGGATTTAGCCTAATCTCGCTGTCTTAATAGTGCAGGTCTTTTCATGTTTCCTTATCCCTAGAGTACAGTTGAGGTTGTAAATCCGCTCATCTTTTATCTTTCCTTGCTGCTTTCTTTATTGTTTTTTCTTTCAGAGAATACAAATTTAGAAGCCTTCTGCCTTCGTTCTCTCCCTCTCTGAAGATTGACAAGAAGCAGTGTTGATGCTGTCTTTTGCCAGAAGGCACAATATAAAACAAATAAAAGCAGACATCACATTGGTTTTATGAAATACCAGTAATAGAAGTTTCTTTATCCTTAATACTCTATAAGAGAAAAACACAATTTTGACACATCTCAATGTACAAGGAAAAACAAGGTACCTCTATGCATCAAAGATATTGTATTTTCCAATGTCCTTATTAGCACATTTCGGTTTGGGGTAAGATATTAATGAAAGCTTGTGGAACTTCAACCTCTGTTTTCTTACCTGTTATTTGATTTTGACCTCCTTGAGAATTTATAAGTCCTGTGAGGGTAAGAGAATTTGAAAAGATTGTGAAATCAAGTCAGGCGATACTCAGATTTATCTTCTCTTCATTTGCCACCCAAATGTTGGAGCTCCTGAAGATCAGCTGGCCCTGTACTTCTCTTCATTTTCTGCCCTCTCCCTTGGTGATCTCATTCAATATTATAGGCTGAATGAAATCTCCCAACTCCAGGCCCTGGCAAGAAAAGGATATGAAAACCTTTCCATTCCAAACCGCTAGAAGTGCCAGACAGAATGTGCAAAAATCATTTTTAATGTATGAGCTAAGGTTCAAAGAGACAAAGTATGCCAAAAATTGAGGGGAAATAGGTCCCCGAGTGTAAGCAAATAAGCCAGTGCTTACTTAATAGTATCACACATCTCTGGAAGGAGACCTAAGGAGAAAATGTCGGATGTATAATGAAAATTTGGCAGAATAATGAGATGGGTTTGATGTATGCACAATCACAAAGCAAAAGGTTGACACAGCTTGCAGAGAGCCTGAAAAGGTTAAACAAATTAGAACAGAAGCAAAGATCTGAGCGCCTGAGTGATCAGCTTTACATGCATAGAATCGCACACCTAACAATTGAATAATGCAATTTAAGTAAACTACTAAAAGTTTATAAAGTTGACTGTAGTTGCTTCAACTGAATGTCCCTGAATATGAAAAGAACTACTGACACAAACCAAATTATGGTACCACGGAGCATAAAAATGGAGTACAATTTTAAGAGGAGTAGATATCAGCCTGCTAAACATGTATCTACAATGTGAAATATAAAAGATGTATGGTGGAAAATAAGATATCTACAATTAGAAGTCAGTGTAAATCAGAAATAGTGGGACAGACTAGAGGTCCTGGTTATGTACAGGAATGTTGAAACCTAGTGCTACACAGTGCAGAAACCCCTGAAAACAAACTAGCTTGTTCCATAAATGAATGTACTTACAGGAAAGGAGACAGTCACAGCCAAAGCATAAAACCGAATCATCAGTCTCTGGAAGAAAATAAACACTGACACTGACAACAACCTGAGAAACACAAGCCCCAGCGACGTGCCCAGGTCATGTCCACACGAACCTTTATCTAGTGTGGTCTCTGATCACTTGTTCTTGTTCAAAATAGTTCAAAAGCCCAGGTCCTGACCACACCAAAAACTGCTGGGGTTTGAATGGATGGCTTTGCGGGGGGCAAAATAACTCCTCATAAAAGTCCGGAGAAGGACAGCAGGGGAAGTCTTTTATCTCCGTCTCTGGAGTGTTAAATAAATGGAGGCCTCGCACAGAAACCACAGCCACAGCAGCTGCCCCTTGCACGCCAGGTCAGAATCTTTGATGATCTAAAAAACACAAGCTGACCGTTACAGTGAAATGTTTTAACTTTTCGGTTTCCTTTCTCAGAGTGACCCATTAATCACACCATACAAAGGCCATGTCATATTTTGTAGTTATTTACTTTGATTTCTATTTAAGTTGTTAGCATTTGTAAATATCCACAAAAGTGTTTTATATCTGGATGTTTATTTCAAATTTAGTTGTATCATCATAATAAAATGACAATGGCAATCCTTTACTTTAGGATTATGACTTAAAGTAAGATGAATTTTCATACATAAGCTACATGTATGTTTCTGTAAATGTATGTGCACAGCATCATATTTTTCCCCCATGATTAGTAGGGTTTATCATAGGATACTGTCCTGGCTCAAAATTAAGAAGTTGATGAAAAAACAAATTCTGAACTAATGAAAAGAAATAATTTGTTTTAGGAAGTACTTTTAAGAAACATTCAATAAATGTCAATTTTTTTTCTCCTAGAAAAATAAAACAAATTGTCTGGCATAAGTCATATTTCACATACATAACCCAAGTAGATTAATATAGAAATATTTTATGGATTCTTATGTTGCAGCTGTATGCCTGCTCTCACAGGCATGAAACTGTTCCCATCTTCCCTGTCCTTGTATCCACAGTCACCCACACACTAAAGCTAGCGGCAATCCTTGACTCCTATTTTCCCCTACATCTAATATTTAATGCACCACTGAATTAATTGGTTCTCTCTCCAAAATACATCCTAAATCTGGTTTCCATCCGTTTTCACACCTGCCAGTGAGATGAGCTTTCCCTCTCGCTCATGAGAACCTCAATGATAACCCATTTTTATCCACAAAATCCATTCACCACAGAGATGTCGGACTAATTGCTTCCTGTTGTGAACCAAAACAAGAGGCGTCTCCTCCACTCTAATCCTTACAGTAGTTTCCATGTTATCTTTTCAAATCAAAGCCTTCGAGCATTGTCTACAGGTTCCCACTGGCCCAATGTTCGGACTCTCAGAGTTGACCCTGCGTCTATCACACACTGGCCACACTTGCCATCTCTCAGTTCTTTCACTACTCTAAGCCTTTTCCCTTTTGGGACATCAACATTTTCATGTTCTGTCTGCCTAGAATGTTCAGGTTTCTGCTGAAATGCCAACCTTACTGACTGCTCTCATAAACAACCTTCCTAAATACTCTATCTCATTATTTTCTTCTGCTGTTCTCACAGCATTAACCATGATTGCAAGCCACATTAATTATTGATGTGCTTGCTTATTTTCACTTGACCCACTAGCAGGCAGACTCTTGGAGAGCAGGAAATTTCTCCATTTTGTCCATTGCTGAATCCTTTGTACCTCCATATTACCTGTTATACAGAGGAACTCAGTAAATATCTTTGAATGGACAAATGAACCTAACCTACCACTATCCCAAACATGACCACACAATTATTAAAGCTGGTCTATAATTATATAAGGAAACTCTAATAACAGTTTGACATGTCCTTGATTATTCCTCCCATGTTTTTATAGTATTACCAAAGTATTGGCTTGAAATCTAATTATTAACTTTGTGTGTGTGCATGTGTGTGAATTTTTTGTGTATACATGGGTAAGCATATATGTGCACTCATATGAAGACCAGAAGACAGCCTCTTGTGTTTCTCCTTGGGCACCATTCACATTAGTTTTCAAGAATGGTCTCTCACTAGCTGGGTTAGATTGCCCAGCAGGCTGGGTAGGCAGCAAACCCCAGGGGTCCACCCAACTCTGTGCCTGCACCCCTAGCACTGAGGTTACAAGCACACTACACCACGCCCAGCTTTCCTTAAATGAGGGTTCCAGAGATCAAATCAGATCCTCATGCCTGCATCACAACAAACACTTTACAAACTGAGTCATCTCCGGTACTTCAAGCATAATCTTTCATCATAGATGGTTTGACAAACATTGGTTTAGAGATTGGCTCTCTATGTCTGCTTTTTCATTGCTGAATTTTAAATGTTTCAATAAAATTCTGATTATCAACTATACAGCATCCCCTGAGTTAGACTACAAATGAACAAAACATACACTATGGCCTCAAGAATTTTCCTAACTCTTGAGGAAAATGGGTCCCTCATGGTTATAATACAGTAGAACATAATCATGTAACAAGAACCATGGTGGAAAAAAGAAAAAAACACCTAACACTCATTAGAAAGATTACCCTTGGGGAGGTGATGCTTAAAGGGAAGGGAGATCGCCAGGTGAGCAAGAGAGGAAAGAAAGGCAAAGAAAATCAAGAACATAATGCATTTTGAAGGACACATGCATTAGAATCCCTAACAGAGAATGAGGTAGAAAATATGGCTAGAGAAGCCCTTTAGTACTCGGTTTTGTTGTGGAAGATATGCTATCCTATCAGCCTTTGCTCAAAAATTACAATTCTTCCCACACTGACCATGCTCATTTGGGACTATGAAATCTCAGCAGATGCCTTAAAAATCTTCATGGACTCATTCTATGAAGCCACAGTCACCTTGGTACCTAAACCTCACAAAGACTCAACAAAGAAAGAGAATTTCAGGCCAATCTCCCTTATGAACATTGATGCAAAAATACTTAACAAAATACTTGCAAACCGAATACAAGAACACATCAAAGATATTATAAACTATGACCAAGTAGGCTTCATCCCAGGTATGCAGGGGTGGTTCAATGTACAGAAATCCATCAATGTGATCCACCATATTAATAAACTGAAAGAAAAAAAAACCACATGATAATCTCCCTAGATGCTGAAAAAGCATTTGACAAAATCCAACATCCATTCATGTTTAAAGTACTGGAGAGATCAGGGATACAAGGCACACATCTAAACATGGTAAAGGCGATATACAGCAAGCCTATAGACAACATCAAACTGAACGGAGAGAAACTTAAAGCAATCCCACTGAAATCAGGGACAAGACAAGGCTGCCTACTGTCTCCATATCTCTTCAACATAGTGCTGGAAGTCCTTGCTAGAGCAATAAGACAGTTGAAGGAGATCAAGGGGATACAAAGTGGAAAGGAAGAAGTCAAATTATTATCACTATTTGCAGATGATATGATAATACACATGAGTGACCCCAAAAATTCTACCAGGGAACTCCTACAGCTGATAAACACCTTCAGCAAAGTGGCCAGACACAAAATTAACTCAAAAAAATCAGTAGCCCTCCTGTATACAAAAGACAAAAGGGCTGAGAAAGAAATTAGAGAAACAACACCATTCACAATAGCCACAAATGACATAAAGTACCTTGATGTAACCCTAACCAAGCAAGTCAAAGACTTGTATGAAAAAAATTTCAAGTCTCTGAAGAAAGAATTAGAGGAAGATATGAGAAGATGGAAAGATCTCCCATGCTCATGGCTTGGCAGGATTAACATAGTAAAAATGGCCATCTTACCAAAAGCAATCTACAGATTTAATGCAATTCCCATCAAATTGCCAACACAATTCTTTACAGACCTGGAAAGAAAAATTCTCAACTTCATATGGAATAACAAGAAACCGAGAATTGCTAAAACAATCCTCTACAATAAAAGATCTTCTGGAGGTATCTCCATCCCTGATCTCAAGCTGTACTATAGAGCAACAGTTATAAAAACTGCATGGTACTGGCATAGAAACAGAATGGTGGATCAATGGAACCAAACAGAAGACCCTGAAATAAACCCACACACTTATGGACACCTGATTTTTGACAAAGGTGCCAAAACCATACAATGGAAAAAAGATAGCATCTTCAACAAATGGTGCTGGTCCAACTGGATGTCTACATGTAGAAAAATGAAAATAGATCCATACTTATCACCCTGCACAAAACTGAAGTTCAAGTGGATCAAAGACCTCAACATAAAACCAGACACATTAAATCGGCTAGAAAAAAAGTAGGGAATACCCTAGAACTCATTGGTACAGGAGAAAACTTCCTGAACAGAACACCAACAGCACAGGCTCTAAGAGCAACAATCAATAAATGGGACCTCATGAAATTGAAAAGCTTCTGTAAAGCAAAGGACACCGTCATCAAAACAAAGTGATTGCCTTCAGATTAGGAAAGAATCTTCACCAACCCTTCATCTGACAGAGGACTCATATCCAGTATATATAAAGAACTAAACAAGCTGAAAAGCAGCAAACCAAGTAATCCACTTAAAAAATGGGGAACAGAGCTAAACAGAGAACTCTCTGTAGAGGAATATCGAATGGCAGAGAAACACTTAAAGAAATGCTCAACCTCATTAGCCATTAGGGAAATGCAAATCAAAACAACCCTGAGATTTCACCTTACACCCATCAGAATGGCCAAGATGAAAAACTCAAGTGACAACACATGCTGGAGAGGTTGTGGAGAAAGGGGAACCCTTCTCCACTGCTGGTGGGAATGTAAACTTGTACAACCACTCTGAAAATCAATCTGGTGCTTTCTCAGACAACTAGGAATAGCACTTCCTCAAGATCCAGCCATACCACTCCTAGGCATATACCCAAAAGAGGCGCAAGTACACAACAAGGACATTTGCTCAACCATGTTTGTAGCAGCTTTATTTGTAATAGCCAG
This sequence comes from Psammomys obesus, assembly GCF_907164565.1. Taxonomy (NCBI): domain Eukaryota; kingdom Metazoa; phylum Chordata; class Mammalia; order Rodentia; family Muridae; genus Psammomys; species Psammomys obesus. The sequence continues at coordinate 5,098,458 of NW_026591450.1, read as the reverse complement.
AAGCTGGAAATCAGCCCAGATGCCCCTCAACTGAAGAATGGATGCAGAAACTGTGGTACATCTATACAAGGGAGTATTACTCAGCAATGAAAAATAAGAAAATCATGAAATTTACAGGTAAATGATGGGACCTGGAAAGGATCATCCTGAGTGAGTTGTCCCAGAAGCAAAAAGACACACATGGTATATACTCACTCATATAAACATACAACATAGAATAAACCCACTAAAATCTGTACATCTAAACAAACTAAGCAAAAGGGAGGACCCTAACTAAAATGTTCAATCCCCACCTTGAAAGGCAAAGAGGATGGACATCATAAGAAAAACAAAACAGGAAACAACCTCAGAACCTGCTACAGAGGGCCTCTGAAAGCCAGAAGAAAACAGGAAACAACCTTGAAACCTGCCACAGAGGGCCTCTGAAAGCTTCTGCAGTATAGACTGTCAAAGCAGATGCTGAGCCAGATGGCCAACTGATGGGCAGAGTGAATGGAATTTTATATAAGAAGCGGGAAATAGTAAGAGCTGGAGAGGACAGGAACTCCACAAGGAAAGCAACAGAACAAGATAATTTGAACACAGGGAACTTCCCAGAGACTCATACTACAACCAAGGACTATCTGTGGAGATAACCTAGAACCCTGACAATGCAGCCACTTCTGATGAGAACTGATAGACTAAGATCAGAAAGAAGGAGAGGAGGACCTCCCCTATCAGTGGACTTGGGGAGGGGCATGCATGCAGAAAGGGGGGAGGGGAGGACCGGGAGGGGAGGAGGGAGGGGCTTATGGGGGGATACAAAATGAATAAATTGTAATTAATAAAAGTTTAAAAAAAAAGAAGAAGAAGAAAAAAAACCTTCATGGAGTTAGTAAACCTAATCTCTTTCCCTCTACCGTGAACCTAGAAAGTCCCAGATATGACTGTCTTCCAGAGAAATTGAGTTTTAGAGTAGGGACATGTGCTATAAAGCTACAACCAACCCTCAGTGAACATGGAACCAATTTGACAAATAGACTTTGGGCACTGTGACCCACTAATATAACTCACCACGTGGAGATGTGGGCTAAATGTGTTCTTCCCAAGTCCATCGCGGCAAATAGCTGAAGAAACATGGTGCAGAGATATTGGGTCCAGGGTAAATATTAACTATCACTGCCAGCTTCTGATCCTTGCACTACAGCCTCTAAAATGTGGTTGGTCTCCTGAACTGATGTTTTAATTTGGGGCATAAATGTAAGATTCATGACTTGCAGATTCTAAGAACATGTCCTGCTGTGCCGTGCCAAGCCACACTGGTAGGATGCTATTCATTAGCTATGGAAATCTGAATGAACCCTACATCACAGTACTGAGAGACCATGTTAAAATAGAAGTTGATGGGAACTCTAGAATAGGACAAGTTCCAAAGCTTTTTCTGGATAAAACCCAAACCAATATGCTGACCAAACCAATAAAGAAAACATGTTCTGAAAAGTGCACGGTGTGCCAACAAAAGATCTGGGACTGCCAAATCTGAGACTATATAACTGCCATCAAGATTTCCTGTCATTTCTCTGTGTCCCTAGAAACATGGCAGCTGCTAGTTTCCTACTTCACTATTAACAGTAGCTTTTTCCTGTTCCAATAAGATAAGCTTATTCTTTCAAGTACAAATTCACAAATGCCAAATCCATAATCTTTTGATTAATAAACTCCTCACCCTGTTCTTCTGAGGAGCAACAGCCTCTTGATGGTGCTATTGCTTCCCAATACCAGCGTTAGGTCCTATTCACTTCTGCCCTAATGAAGATGCCATCTGAAGAGCAGGGATGTTTCCCAAATCTGCAATCCAGCAGTTTGCAAGATTTCAATACCATGTTAAAAAAAAAAAAAAATGTTGGTCAATTGAAACCCTACTTCTTGTGTGACAGAGATTACAAGTTGAGCTTCGGAGGTGTAATTAGATCACAAAGATGGCATTCTAATGAATGGGGTCACTATCCTTAAAGGAAAAACTTATAATGGCTTGCTTCCTTTGCCTGTTCTCCACAATGCAAAAATAGAATAGGAAGGACTCAACCTGATGCACAGAAGAACCTTCTCTAAACCTTCTCTACACTACAGAATGATGAGGAGTCAAATTATCATCTTTGTGAACCATATCGCCTACTGTAATTTGTTTATAGCACCCCAAACTGATAGAGACACCCAAATTCATTAACGGCATTTGTCAAAATTTCCTGCATACCAAACACTAGTGTGTGTGGAAAAGAAAAAAAAAAACATATCACATGACTACCATACCTTGAGGATTCCCTGATGCCCCAGGAATCCTGTAACATCCTGTTCTGTGTTCTTTATTCAAGGTGACTAGAACATACAGGACAGTATTTGTCATTACTTTAGTCATGAGGTGCTCTTTAAAGGAAACTGTAATCGTATTCATCTATGCATTTAGTTATGTAATATTGGTTTTATATATTATCTCTTGGTGGACAAATTATAGAAACACTTTCAATGATTATGTTAGAGAACCATGCTTTTAAACAGACCTATAAAACCAAGAGTTCATGTATCAGTGCTAACATAAAACCCACATGCAGCCATCCATTCTCCTAAGGCTTTGCATTTGCCCACAGTTCACAGTTATTCAAAGATGGCAGCATCTTAGGGCCTAAAGATCAAAGGATCTAGGTCCTCCTATTCCTTTTCATCCTGCCTTGTAGGATTTTGTACATTTTGCTACCATCAAAGGATAAACTGCTTTTCTTTGGACCAGGAAATAACAAGGATCTCCTTGCAAGTTTAAAGATGAAGACACCAAAAAAAACATCGCAGATCCATGGAGGCCAATCCAGAGCCCTGAGTGAAACTGTGTTTTGTATACCTGTCCCCATCAAGTTTTTCACTGTAGAAATATTTTTCACATAAATCACTGACCATTACTTCAAAGAAGTCCTAGAATCCTAACTGGTTTACAAGTCATAATCTCAAATCAAATACCTGAGATCACGCAGACTCATTTTGCTCTAATAACAAAGAATTAAACGGTTAATGATTATTTTGTTTGCTATATTTTATGAAATTCAGTGTCCACTTGGAAGGAACAGTGGTCAATAACAATCATTCTTGCATAAGTGAAGTTGTCATTAGCCTTTTAAAAAATGTATTTTGGGGCCTATTAGCTCATAGCTCAGTGGTAGAATACTTGCCTAACATATTCAAGGATCTGGGTTCCAGAACCATAAAAATGGTATTTTAATCCATCTTAGTATATGAAAATACTGGTGTTACTATTGTCTTCAAATTTTTTATAAGTCACATATCACAAGCATGGGGCAAGAATTTCTTTTCCTGTCTCTTCAGAGTAGTTTTTGTTTGCTTGTTTTTTTTTGGGGGGGGGGGATTTTCCATTTAAAAGGTAAGTAACAGAAAAGAGAAGGGAAGGAGAGAGAAGCTGGCATTTGGGTTTATAAAGACTGTACTGCAGCTTGTTGGCATATCATATGGCTGATCAAGTAACACCCCTGTGCCATCAACAGGCACTGTGTTTGTATGAATGGAGGGCAGAACACTGTTTTCACTGAAATGCTGAAATATTTGGGGGCTTGGGAATCACTGTAGGGCTGTATCTCATCTCTACCTGTTCTCCTTGGTACTGCAGAACCAATAGCCTGACAATTGGGAAGCCTGTTGTATACTGGGTACTGATCTAGTTTCTGGAGTCACAACTTAGATTCAGGACATTAGGTCTCCTCCAGGGAGCTAGTATCAGCCATGGAGAAGTAAAGAGAATATGAAGATGGCGCTTGACAGAGTAGATCAACAGAGGACATGCCAAAGGGACAAAGGCAGGTGTGTCAGGTTTAGGCAAAGTAATCAAGTTGCAGGGACTGAGGCACCAGCTGTCATCACAGAGACTGCTTGATAACAGTATCTGGACACGGAAGAGCTCTACCTCCAACTGAGGGACTGAGGCTTCTTGCCTTTGAACCTAACAAGGAATCAAAAGATTAGAGAAGTGCAATTCCTATGTTTCCCTGGGATATTGTTCTACAAGTTCAGGGCTTGGAAGTCAGACTCCAGCACTACTATTTATGGCCTGTGTAATCATTAGGAAGTTATTCAGACACCAAGAATTTCACCTCCCTCAGCCATAAAATTTTACCTCTCAGAGTAATATAATAGCCCTCTTTTCTCATGGTTTTATTCTGCTCAGTTCTGGTTACCTCGAATCCACCACAGTCTGAACTACTAAATGGGAAACTACACACACACACAGCCTAGGTTTTAAACCGTGTGCCTTTCTGAGTGTCATAATGAAATCTCATACTGCTACATTCTATCGTACCTGGAATATGGACTACGCCTTTGTCCAGTGTATCCACACAGTTTATGCTACTCACTAGACACCTCTATCATGAGATTGACTGTCACAGTAGTATAGAACCTGTCAACTTGCCTATAGCATACACCTCATTTTATCTCATCACCTAGGAGTAATAGCGGTGTGATTTTACATTATCCAGGAAGTAAATACATTATAATGCTATACTCCTCAGTATATGAGAGGCAAACTAGAGTGGCATAACTCGTGCTGTATTGTACTATAACAGTTATATACTGTTGTAATTGTTACATTTTGCTATTAGTCATTATTGTTGACCTCTTATTGTGCCTGATTTATAAGTTCAAGGTGGTAGTGAATATGTGTGCCTAGGGAAAAGCATGACATATGGCATCTGGTATGCAACATGGTTTCAGGCTTTCACTTCAGGGTCCTGGAACATAACCTCTGTGGGTAATATAGGAGGACAGGATTGAGAGTCAGGGAGTCGTGTAGCTAGTGTCCTGCTCTCAGTAGGCAATGTTTGTTTTTTTGTTTTTGTTTTTGTTTTCGTTTCTTTCTATTTCAACTCATCCCTCTTCAGGGCAAATGGCCTCTAAGAGTGAATGTTTAGCATACTACCTGCATTGCACAGACAGGCACAGACACAGACACACACACACACACAGACACACACACACAGAAAATCACACATAGCTGATTTTCTGTCCAAACAGATATCCTAAATAACTCTGCCCAATATTGCTCTCAGTCATGTCTAGTGAGGTGACAAGTCTGGAAGGGACACAAACCTCCTTTATCTCCATGACATGCCAGAGAAGGTACAGAGTTTGGGACAGACCCTGCAGCTGCCTCTCCCAACTCTCAAAAATGAAAGTCAAAATGACATGCTCCCTCTTTCAATTTAGAATAGATGTTATGAAATAAAAGATGTTTATTAAGCACTCCCTAAAAAAATATCTAAACAAACTGATCCAACTTATGACTTGTATTCAGAAAATGTGAGCCTTTCAAACACATTAAAATCTATTGGTCCCCAAGAAGGTATCCACGATCCATTCTCAGCATAAATTATAAACGCTCTGCTGCTTCATAGCCTCTTTGGTTTTTAGCGTGATATTTCTCTCCTTTAAAAATGCAACAGATCAGAAGAGCAGTGCAACTATCATTTCAGGTTATATAAGATAAAAGAGGCGCTACTAAAGAAATAAAAATGCACTCAACCAAAAAGAGAATGTAAATCTCCAGGGGATGAGGGAGATGGTCCCATGAATCTCACCAGGAGACCAAGTGATATGTGGGAGACGTTAATAATAAATGAACAAATAGATAGGAATCAGTTACTCAAATCTAAAACCCCCAGAAGCAAAGTCCTCACCTGCCATTCCTGACTTTGACTCTCCTTATTCCTTTAAACAGTGTGCATCCTGGGCTGACCTGAAAAAGAAACATGCAGTCTCTAGAAATACCACTTTATGAGAAATTAAAAAGAGCAGCTCCCAATATATAGGACTTAACTTTTTAATAAGGTAAAAATTAAGAATTTATTCAATAGCACACTTTTGTTTAGGACTTGTGGGTTTTGCTAGAGAAAATAGTATCCCAGAGGCTGGAATAGGATGGAACAACCTGTCAGCCAGTAAAGAGTTAAGTCAAGCACTGGTTATTTGTGCCCACACATGTAACTATTGTAATTGGTATGACTAATGCCAATTAGTCCATACACTCTCATAATCTGTCACCCACCCCAGCCCCTCATTTATGAGAAACACATCACTCTGCCAAGGATGAAGTACATCACCCACCACATCTCTTTAGCAAATCCATGCTTGAAAAGCTCCAGCAACAGAAAACTGAAAGTGTTTATAATTATTCTGGTTTTCACGTGCAGAGAGATGGGGACTCTTCTTTCACAGGAGGAGAGGAAAAGACACTCACTGAGGACCCTATCTCTTAACTAGGAGAGAGAGCCTTAAATCCCAGTCGTCAACTCCAAACCCTTGGCTATTGTCTCTACACTTGACAAGCTTCCCCAGTTGTGTGGTTCCCCCTCATTTAACCTCATTAACCAGCTGGTGCCTCACAGGTGCAGGTACAGCCTGAGATGTGTGTGTGTACGCATATATATTGTGGAGATATATATATTTGTGGGTGTATATATATATATATATATATATATATATACATATACATATACATATATATATATATATATAGTAATTATATATATATATCACTATTGTATATTTCAAAATAGCAATTAGAGAGGAGGTTTTAGATGTTCCCATCACAAAGAAATGGTAATTTTTTGGGAAGAAGGGTATGCCAGATACCTTGATCTGAGCATGATCCGCTGTAGACATGCATTGAAAATCCATGCCATATCCGATAAACATGTACAATCACTATTCATTAACTGAAAAGTTGTTTAGTGCTTAACATGGAAATTTTGGCTGTTTGTGATGAAACTTTTCCAGGGGAGATGCTACATGTGTTGTCTACTCACCCCAGAAAGCAAGCCCATAAGAGATCAATCCCACCAAAGTCCAATCTCATGAACCATGAGTTTTGCTGGGGTTACAAAAAGGAATAGAAGTGAGGGGTTATTTACAGTAACAGAAATGCTTCAGACTAGCTGCGTCACCGAAGCCCACCCCAGGATGGGTCGCAGGTCACGAAAGCTGGGAACACGGAACACACGGCACAGCCTGTGGATAGCTCAGAAGTTGTGCTTTCCAGGGGCCTCAGTTGACCTAAACCTCTTCCAAGCATGTCGGCTGGTTCCTGCCTCTTCCAGGCAGCTAGCTGGTCTGGTCTCAGAGTCCTCTTTGCAGCTTGACTTGTCTGAGAGTCTTTGAAGCTTTATTCGCTTACTCAGGCAGAGGTGCTAGTGAACCTGGCCAGTTTCAAGGAATTCCTGAAATTTAAGGAGCTTCGCCGAAGGATGGAAGTACCTTGGATGAAACTGTTAGATAACAACAGCCCAACATGATCAATATATACCATATTTATATATCAGATTATCACATTGTATCCATAATTAACATAATTAAAATGACAGCTAATTCTGAAAAATAAAAAATAGTAGTATAACCTAAAGCTAAAAAAAAAAAAACCCTAAGTAATCCACAAAAAGAATAAACATTCACTTCTTTTTTGTATTTTTTTTATTTTTATTGGTTACAGTTTATTCATTTTTATCCCCCCCCGCAGCTCCCTCCTTCCTCCCCTCCCAATCTCACTCTCCCTCCCCCTTCTCTATCCATACCCCTCCCAAGTCCACTGACAGGAGAGGTCTTCCTTTCCTTCCATCTGATCCTAGTCTATCAGGTCTCATCAGGAATGGCTGCACTGTCTTCCTCTGTGGCCTGGTAAGGCTGCTCCCCCCTCAGGGGGAGGTGATCAAAGAGCAGGCCAATCAGTTCATGTCAGAGACAGTCCCTGTTCCCATTACTACGGAACCCACTTGGACACTGAAATGCCATGGGCTACATCTGTGCAGGGGTTCTAGCTTATCTCCCTGAATGGTCCTTGGTTGGAATATCAGTCTCAGAAATGACCCCTGTGCCCAGATTTTTTGGTTCTGTTGGTCTCCTTGTGGAGCTCCTCTCCTCTCCAGGTCTTACTATTCCCCCCACCCCCTGTATTTCATAAGATTCCCTGCACTCTGCCCAAAGTTTGGCTATAAGTCTCAGCATCTGCTTTGATACCCTGCAGGTTAGAACATTTCAGAGGCCCTCTGTGGTAGGCTATTTTCTGTTCCCTGTTTTCTCCCTCTTCTGATGTCCATCCTCTTTGCCTTTCTGAATAGGGATTGAGCATCTTAGCCAGAGTCCTCCTTCTTGATTAGTTTCTTTAGGTGTATAGATTTTAGTATGTTTATCCTGTATTATATACCTAATATCCACTTATGAGTGAGTATATACCCTGTGTGTCTTTCTGCTTCTAGGATACCTCACTCAGGATGATCTTTTCTAGATCCCACCATTTGCCTGCAAATTTCACTTCTTATTGCTGAGAGGCCCCACATTATGGCTCACACAGAGAAAATACTCAATTTGTGCTTATGGGCTGGCGTTTACCTAAAAATCTCATTAAATTAGGTCAAATTAGTTTGTTCTGGTATATGTTAACTTCTTTAACCACTAAAATAACCTTGATCATTTTACTTAGTAGCATTTTCTAACCACAAACTAAATTTTGTTGACTAAAAAAAAATTAGCACATTTTAAAACTGTTGCAATTGTCTAAACATATGAACTCGTTTCCTGGAAGTTTTAATGCAAGCTTAAAAGTAGAGTTTCTGAAACAAAAAAAAATTTACAGAGGACTAATATGCATATAAAGTGAGTCCCTGGTTTGTGAATTTTGTAATGGAGAATCACTCATCTTTTTGTAGGAAAATTGCTTTGTTGGGTAATGTGGTTATCTGACAAGCCTTTGTCTGAACACTGGAATCTTTATTGTTTCATGCAATTTTAAAGGCCTGTCATGCAAGTCAACAGGTAAGGCTTTCAGAGTCAGCAGGAACTCAATTTTAGCTGTTTATTAAATTTGCCTTAAGAAAACAGTTACATTAGTAGCTGGCACAGCTAAAAGAACTGTTTATATCCCAATGAGTACTTGCTCATGTTTACCAAGGTGAAAGCCATTATTCCTTGCCTGAAATATGCATGAGTGTGTGAAGTATTAAAACCTAGCACCTTTGTTCAAATTCTGCCAGGCAGTTGGTTTTCTTCCCTATGAACCATAAGCCAGCTCTCTTTGGAAAGGCCAAGAAAAGTCTCACCTCATACACAAGACATGGATCTCCAATAGAAACTTAATTTTCTAGAATCAGAATTAGAAAATAGTTTTTAATTAACTAACCACTATGTTCATTACACACACACACACACACTTTGAATGATCAAGAAATGATAACGTATGAAAGTATCAAATGGTGTTGCCCTCTCATGATTGTCTGATGAGGTCAACAGCGTGTACCTACAACTACACGCTCTGCAAAGAACACACACCCACTAGAACTCTATTAAATAAAGTTAAATCTCCTATTAAAAACACTGTGATGTTGCCAAAGCCCAGGCCCTTCTCGTTTTTGAAGCTAGATAGATCTGGCTCAAAGGTCAGATCTTGTACTTAGTGGCTGTGTAGCCTTAAGCATTCCAATTATTATCAAGCTTATTTTAGGCCTTTGCATTATTCTGCACCCTTGTAAGAATCCTGCAAGGCAGACATTCGTTGTTCCATAAGGTACGTAGAAAAAAACAATCACAGAGTGGTCAAGTGACTTATTCAAGTTCACAGTTATAGAACATGTCAGAATTCAGATACTAGCACAAGCCTTTCTACCTGTCTCTATCTCTCCAACCCTACTATTCTTGGCTATAAAATGTACAATAAAAAATTTACAAGTGAAGACTGAAAGAAAAACCGTGAGGAGAAGTGCCTAGCAGGTCTCCAGCATCTCTTTGTCTTGTGTAACTCTAACTTCATTTGCCATCAAACAACTCTTTTTCTTCCTCCCTTTATCTCCTAGCAACCAGCATTCTACTTTCTGCTTCTGTAAACTTGGTACTTCATGTGCATGGAATCATTTATCATTCTGTGATTATCTTCTTTGTTAACAGTCTTCTTGGGTCCAGCCGTGGTGCTGCAAACAGCAGGACTGCCCTTTGTTTAAAGGCTGATTAATAGTTCACTGTGTATACCATCCTCAAATTATAATGCTTAGTGTAAATAATGTTTTTTTTTACTTTATTACAGTGCAAAAGTGATACACATCCAGCAACAAACACTGCAAATTCTGAATTTCCATCTTTTCCCAGCCCAGAAAGATGTGGTACAGTCCTTTGTCCTGCTGCTGGGCAGAACCAGCGAGCTAGAAAGCTCAGTTACACTGTTGAAAGACACCCTGTCCTGTGTCACCGTGCAAGGACACACAGTGGACTAAGTTTATGAAATGCATTTTTGACTCACAGTGACAAAACTCGACAAGCCAAAGCCAATCCACTCACAAGCAAAGGATACAAAGTGATATCTAGACAGAAGTGATCAGTATTGTCTTAGTTTGCTTTCTAGTACAGTAATAAGGAGCATGACCAGAAGCAATAAGGACATTCTCTAAACTATGTTCATAGCAGCTTTATTTATAATAGCCAGAATCTGGAAACAACTTAGTTGTCCCTCAACAGAGGAATGGATACAGAAACTGTGGTACATAGACACAATGGAATGCTACTCAGCTATTAAAAACAAGGAAATCATAAAATTTGCAGGCAAATGGATGTAACTAGAAGAGATCATCCTGAGTGAGGTAACCCAGAAACAGAAAGACAGACTTGGTATACACTCACTTATAGGCTCATATTCTTAACTTGAGGTTCCATCATCCTAGAAGACTCTAGCCTGTGTCAAGTATAAGTGCTGAGATCTAGTGTATAACACAGCACCTACAGCTGACAATACAGCATTTGTACTTAAAAATTATTGAGAAGGGGAACTGTATGTTAGATAATCTTCACACACACACACACACACACACACACACACACACACTGTAAGTTCTGGAGGTGATGGGATTTTTTACCTGCTTGTGCCTATGGTAGAAGAGATTCATGTGCATATCCAGCCCATCAGGTAACATCATGGTCATTTGCATGATGATATGCAATGCACACTACAAGCAGTTCATGAAGCTGATCTAACCCAATTCTTCATAACACTTTTTTTTTCAGACTGCCTGTTGTGAATCTTGTCAATACCAGACTTATTCATTTATTTGGCCTAATTACGGTATATTGACTTTTTCCTAAGCTGTGGAAAACACTGAGAATTGGAAATCACAATAGGCTCTGCCCTCAGATATGAATTCTTCTCTCCAGAAGCACATACATGCAAACACACACACACACACTCCAGAGTTCTAGACCAATTCTCTGTTTCAATTCCTTATCAGAATGCATTGGAGACAGCTTAAGACTTAAACAGGTTCTTCTGAAACTGGTCTCAGTGGAAAATAAGTTATCAAGCATACATTTGTATGTTAAAAGAGTAGTCTCTTCCACTGTTCTTAGATTTTCAAAAGAGTTGTGTCTGTGACATGAATAAAAGTTGTCAGAGGTTGGATTTGGATTTGGATTTGGATTTGGCTAGCAACAGATACACCGTAGTGTTGGTATAATGGTTTGGTTTTTTTTTAATGTATGCACCTTACCCTTGTTCATTCAAATACTGATTTCTCCCCCACCCTACCCCCAACTCTCTGCTTTCAATCCAGATATTGCATTGTGATACTCATTCTAAGCATCCTGTCTCAACTCTTGTGTAAACAGGACAAAATAAAACAATTAGACACAATGTTGAACAGGGAGGAGCCAGAGGACAGGAAAGAGGGGAGGAGCCAGAAGGCAGGAGATGAGTGGGAGGGGAGAGCAAGGAGAGCAGAGCTGGAGGAGAGGTCTTGGAGGATGTGGAGCATGAACCAGACCTAAGATTTCACAAAAAGCAAGTATAATGTGGGAAATCTAAATGCTAGGAAACTGAGGGCTTGGAGGTTTAGGAGGGAGTAAATATTGCCCAGCATTGTGTTCTAGGTTAACTAAAAATCCAGTCTCTTTGTGGTGATTTGGTTATACAGCTGCTGAGGATTAACAGCAGCACTACCAGAAGATAAACCAATAGTAAAAATTAATAAACACCTACAACACAGCTACTTCCGTGACTGGAACAACATGGAAGTACCTAGTCAGCAGGCCAGGAGGGAACCCTGTCCCCAGCAAAAACACAGGTACCTGTCAAACTCCAGTTTGCCCAGTGAAGGTCTGGAGAGGCAGCTAGACACCAGGCCCATCAGCGGCAGTCTTTTCATCAGCAAACATGGAAAGTCGAATGCAAAACTGGATCTTTCTTAAGCCATACGTTAGTCTGCAATTGATACTTTCTAGAAAAAGTACAGATTCAAAAAAAAAAAAAAAAAAAACAAAGAAACTTTGAAAGTGACATTGTAGAAAGAAATGAAAGGGAGAAAAGAAATACTAGATGCCAATGAGGGAGGCTTCCAAAGACCTCATCACATGAGCATGTCCAGAATTTGTTCTTGAACATGCTGTGTTGAATACAGCTGAGCTATGGACCCCAAATATACAAATGTATGGATGACAGACCCTGACCTTGGGAGCTGCAAGGAAGTTCAGCGGTCCTTCAAGGTGTCACTGGACTAACTTTATTACAGATTCTCTGACTAGGTTAGGCTAGCCATGTGTCTTTCCTCGTCCCTAGGATGATTGAATTGGGCAATGTTGCTGCGACTAAACCTGTATCTAGACAGATCATATTCCATAGGGGAGAACCTGTTACTATTATTCTATTAAACAGGCCTAGTTTTAAAATGACCGCTGAAGACTTGTTGCTATAACTACACATTTAGTGCTTCTCTCAACCCTCATCAGAAACAGTTCCTGCAATTGATGGCAAATAACAGAGATCCACAACCAGTAAACAGCCAAAGACTACAGAGTGTTTCTCCCTAAAAGGAATGTTTGTATAACACCCTCTCCCCAAGGCTCAGGGATCACTATGAAGAGGGGTAGAAAATCCTAAGAGCCAGAGGCAGTGAAAAACTGCAAGGGAACTGTTCTCCAAACAGCAGAAATTGTCACAGTATACACAAATTTGAGCCAGTATGGATGAGGAAGGTGAGCATGCCTTACCCCTACTGGAAGAGCTATTGCTGCCTACTGAGAGAGGATGAGTCCTTCACTTTAAGAGTGTGGCCCCTGGTAGGTTGACCCATGCATCAGTGGACAGCCAAACCAAAGGGTTCATGGACAACAGAAATAAGACTTAATTGTTCTGCTTTTATTTCTTTCAAACACAGTAAGTTGGGTGGGTGGGTGGCTGGGAGGGAGGTGGAGCTATGAGGAAAACTAGTAGAGAAACAGATGCAAAACAGAAAGGCAGCGTGAGCTTAACTGACCCCAGAACTACACAGTATGCTGACACTTACATCTAGTGCTTTCTGTCTCACAGAAAGCTGATGGGAAGCCATCTTGAAGAGACTGAATCTAAAGAGTCTTGCCTTAGGATTCTTATACTGTCCTTTCCCTCGGAATTCACAAGTCCTACTGTGCTGCTGGAGCCTGTCTAGTCCACGGTGCCCACAGTACATCAGTGAAGTGGTTTCATTTTAAAAGAAGGGTCAGCTTACCAGGCCATAGAGGAAGACAATGCAGCCACTCCTGATGAGACCTGATAGACTAGGATCAGAGGGAAGGAAAGGAAGACCTCCACTATCAGTGAACTTGGGGAAGGACATGAGTGGAGAAGGGAGAAGGAGGGTGGGATTAGGAGGAGAGGAGGGCAGGAGATACAGGGGGGATACAAAGTGAATAAACTCTAATAAAAAAATCAAAAAATACAAAAAAAATAAATTCTAAAACAAAAAAAAGGCTCAGTTGGAAGGGGAAGAGGACCTCCCCCATCAGTGGACTTAGAGAGGGGCAGGGAGGAGATGAGGGAGGGATTGGGAAGGAGTGATGGAGGGGGCTACAGCTGGGATACAAAGTAAATAACCTGTAATTAATATAAAAAATAAAAAATTATAAAAAAAAGAAGTGCAGAAGAATTCATTAGTGTGCAGAATGGAGTGAAACTTGCATTCCCTTTTTTAAGAGTGCGGACTCCAGTAGCCAGGTAATAGGTGCAAAGAATAGAGTAGGGAAGAATTGTGTGCAGATACTGGGACTAGAAAACAGTCACGGGACACCATAGAAGCAACAACTGATTCGCCCCTCCAGACAGCACAGCTGACTGCTCCACTCTGTCTGCTGGCTTGGCATAGAAGGCATCCAAACAGCAATGGAGGTAGGTCCAGAGTAAACTCCAGCTAGAGAATTTTTGTTTCCTACTGCCTCATTACTAGTGGGCAAGGAGACAAACGCTGTTCCAAGTAGCTCTGGTGGCAAATGATTTACACATGACTGGTAAGGCTTTGCTGTCTCCAAGGATCACACAGAGCAATAAGACACGGGTAAGTGTGGATTGTTGTTAAAGGCCTGAGTCTGTTTCTCTAAGACAATCAGTCTTGAAAACAGCACATAATACCTGACGTTCTCTCCCTGGAAACAGAGCTAAGCTTTTTGTTTATGATAAGATGTCCCTACATGCTTCTTGTCACAGCGGCTGTCCTGAAACTTCCTGCCACCCCCTGAAAGCATTGAAAAGTCACGATTCTTCCAAAAGTTCATAATTCTCCATCAACTGACTGTGAAGATAACGAAATGAATTAAATGCTACATAAGTAATTCATCCGTGATTTTTAAAAGATCAACGAATTGCAAGAAAATGAAAACCCATCTAAGTAAATTAAGGAAAATAATGCAGAACATGCACACTAAATTCAACTAATGGAAATTTGAGGAGAGTCCTAAGTTTATGAAACAGACGTCAACAACAGATTAGTTCAAGCAGAACATTTTCAAAGTTTGAAGATATTCATGAACGAGAACTTGCAGACATAATAAAGAAACAAAAAAACTTGACAGAACACGGTCCTTGAACCAAGCTGTGTGAGATTTCTCATACCTTGTGAGAAATCTCCAGGTAGACAAGAGTCCTGTAACCTCTGTTCCTCCACAGCATAGGTTGCGGAATGTAGTCTCCATCCCCTCCCTGGTATGTTGGGGAGGAGTGAGTTCACTTTATTATTCATTACAGCTGGTGGTTACTGTTATCTGTTTGTTTATATGCCTCTAAGGACAAACACATTTCCCCACGTGCAGCTTGTCTTTGCGATTGTGTACTTTCTCAGGTGACTCTTCTGAACCCTCAGCATGCAAGCTGTCTAATGCTCTGAATAAAGTTGGCTATTGCATGAGACCTTAGTGCGACTCACTTTTAGGGCCCACCCTCCCAGGAAGGGGTTTATTTAGCTGATGATTCCATATCACTGTTCACCAGCTAAGGAAGTCAAGACAGGAATTCAAACACAGCAGGAACCTGAAGGTAGGAGCTGACGAAGAGGCCATGGCCTTCGGTCTTCATGGCTTGCCCAGCCTCCTTTCTTATAGAACCCAGGGCCATGAGCTCAGAGATGGCATCACCCACAGTGGGCTGGGCCCTCCCCCATTGATGGCTAGTTGAGAAAATGCCTTACAGCTGGAGCACCTGGAGGCATTTCCTCAACTGAGGCTCCCCTCCTCTCTGACGACTCTAGCTCGTATCACGTTGACTTCTTGTCAATCTGACACACAGACAAATCATACATTAAAACTAACCTTTCCAATTCTCAAGATCTCATACTATTAAATACCCCAAATATAAAATATTACAAACTTAAAAGTCTCACTGTCTTTACCAATTCAAACACCTTAAAGGTTGTGTCTTTAAAAAAAAAAAAAATTCAAAGTGTCTTTTAAAATCCAAACTCTTTGTAAAACTTTAAAATATCTTTAAAAGTACAAAGTCTCTCAATTGTGGGCTACTATAAAAGAAAAATTAAATACTTTCTTATTTCAAGAGGGAAGAACAGGGTACAGTCACAGTCTGACCTAAGTAAAAACAGACTCTGACTGTGCAAATAACTCGGTGTGCAATCTCTAAGATCCCCTCACCATCTTCTGGGCTCCTCCAAGGGTCTTGGGTCACTTCTGCAGCTCTTCACAAGCCAGGCCTCCATTATTAGCACTTCTCTCAACCCTGTTATCTTTCAAGCTCCCACACACTAGCTCACTGAGTTTTGGACACTCAGCAGATTTTCCAGCCCCAAGTTCCAAAGTCCTTTCACAATCCTCCCCAAGACAACGTGATCAGATCTGACACAGTAGTACCCCACTATCCTGATGCCAACTTCTGTCCTACTTAAGGTTTCTATTGCTGTGATGAAACACCTTGACCAAAAGGGTTTATTTGGTTTATATATCCAGAGTCACATCTATTGCGAGAAGCCAAGGCAGGAACCTGGAGTCCGGTACTGACAAAGAGACCACGTAGGAAGGCTGCTTACTGGCTTGATCCTTGTGGCTTGTTCAGCCTGTTTTCTTCTAGAAACCAGGACTACCACCCCAGGAGTGGCACCACCCACAAAGGGCTGGGCCCTCCCCTATCAATCACTAATTAAGAAAATGGCCTACAAACAAGAATTGGGAGATGCATATTAAATGGAATACTTTATAAAAAAATTTATACATTTTAAACTACACAACCTCCTGTGTGATGTGATGAAATCTGCTGACACGTTGCTTCATTTACTCTGACTTTCCTGGGATGAGGAACATCCCTTCGTGTAGTTTACTGTATCCTGCATATGCTGCCTGCCTACCAGTCAGGTAAAATCCCCGCACTCCCTGCTCCACAATGTTTTCAGCCTTCAAGATGCAAGTCGGCTCCGGGAAGTTTTTTGTGGGTCTTCACACATGAGAAGGAATAAGAGAATAAATAAGGGATATATCTCTTGACTACAACCCACGGGAAAGGTAAATTACCAGGTGATACTGCTTGAAGACACAGAGTTCAGAGTCAGACAGATTTACAAACCCTGTGATCCAGAGCAGGCTGTCCTGCCTCCCAAACCAAAGCAAACAGTCTTTGCCTCCTGGTGTGTCTATGGCGCAAGCACAGTCACACAGGTGGCACCTCTTAGGAATTATTTTCTTCTCCGACCCAAAATAGACGATATAATTAAAGACTGACAATTGTAAGATATATAATAGTGGATTGCTTGCACCTTTATCCTTAGAAATGCAACATCAGAGAGAAACTCAGGGGCCATGTCTGAACTCTGGTTAAGATCCTCAGAGGGAATGCAACATGACCGTTTTAAACTCATTCCCTGGGCCCCAATGTCACGACATAAAAACTTTTTAATGGTCCTTATATTTAAGACTTTAAATGTCATTAAATCTTACTAATGATCACATTTTGTTCCTATATGATAATAAAGCATCAAACTAATTAGAAGCCAATCTCAGACATTAATTGTATTTTCTATTACCAGTCCTTTCAGACTATTGAGCTCCAGTGTTTATTGGTCTCAATTTAAAATATTGATGGGACATCTGATTGTGGGGTGGGTAAAATTCAGTGAGAATCTAGTGTTATGAAAGGAAATACATACATTGCAAAGCATAATAAAGAAGTCACTGAAATTTGAAAATAGATTATACATGTATACTTCAATTCACTGAAGTAGTAAGCTCTAGAATCTTTTTAAGATATTTTAACTAAGATAGCTAAACAGTGCTTAAAAAAATCCCTGTGTCTCTTGAAAAATTGCCCAAACACACATTTGTAAAATCACTTAAAGTCTGCCGGAGTGGCCAGTGGCACTCGGTACTCCTCATGCTAGACCCCCCACTTCCTGTCTCATTTTCAGTGAAAATGGAGCAAGTGCCTATTGATTAGACCAATTTTGAAGAGACATTAAAATCCTGTTTCCTACAGTCTTTTCAGGGGAAAGGTCTGTTATTCGGGGAAGGCTAGCTGATGACAAAATGCTACCAACAGGCTTCAGGGCTAGAGGTCCAGCCAATTACATCCATCTCTCTTGGATGCCTAGAAGGAGCAGGACACTAGAGCGTCCATCCATCTTCTCTGCAATTCCTTAACGACAGGTCGCTCGGGAAAAGGGATTGATGTTTAGAGCAGGGCTATAAGTCGTGTTTGTGGAGCCCACAGCAAGGGTACAAAATAGAGGCCCATTTTCATACATCTAAATATCTGAAACTTACTATAACAAACAAAACTTTTTAAAATGAGGGATGCCTTAATAAAAAAGAAAAAAATGATGGGATGTCTTTTTTGTTGTTTTCATTTTCTCCCCTACAACAGCACAACCATTGCCCTAGTAAGCAAAGTTAAAGTCATCCAAAAGACTTATGAAGAGCTCTCCTGGACCCTCATGGCATCAATCCAGGAAAATATTTTGTGGATCACAGATGAGTTGTTCTCTGGCTCTTAATTTGTAGTGCCACAATCAGGTAGCCAGCCTTTTCTGACCTTGTCATTAGTAACCCTAAGAAAACTTTGGACAAAATAGCTTTCATCATCCTGTGGTAGCAAACATAACAGTGTTGGCGCGAAGCACAGGTTTGGACACAAAGGCAATATAAAATCACTTATTCTGAGTCAAATAGAAATGTCTGAGGCCTGGGGGCGTGGATTTGCATTGTCCTGAGTAACACATGCAAGGGAATAGATCATGTGAATTTTTATATTCAGATAACAAGAGAAATAAATCTATCGATTTACCAAACACATTGGTGGAGACATTAGATCAACAGGCTACCACAAAGTGGGTAATCTCTTCCAGAGATATCGAAAGTTAGGTTAACACCATCCTTAGCTTTAGGGCTGATGGTGGTACTTTGTCACAGGTGGGAGTTTCCTCTCAGTTCTCCTTTTTATAATGTCCAGAACCCCAATCCAGGTGATGGCACCGACCAATGTGGGTAGGCCTTTTCACCTCAACTAACCCAATCAAGACAATTCTACAGAGGCATGCTCAGAGATTCCTCTCACACCAAGTTGATAATTGAAATTAACTAGCACAGGCAGTCTAGAGGGTTTAACACAGACGTATTTGTTTGGGGGAATTTCATTTTCCAGATTTGAGTTTAGAATTCTCACGCTGCATGCTCCTACGAGATGTGGGGAAAGTACGCCCTCCCTTGTTCCCCTTTGCCTCCACCTGTGGTCTTTCAAAGTACTTGTTAGCATGCACACAACCGCTGCAGCTTTCAGGTAGCTCTGTCCACAGTCTAGGCTCCAGGGAGACAGAGTGCACATCAGGCCTTTCACCGGAAGGCCACTCCCTTGTAACAGGCCCAAGACCTTAGCACCAGTTAACACCATGTTGGCGGCACTATTCTGACCCTATACTGCAGCACGTAGGTCACAACGCCTGCCAAAATGATAACAAAGACCTAATCCATCAAAGACATAGCACATAGTGGCCTGTGGCTTCTACAGTTTTGATTCCCACTTACTGTTCTTTCCAACCAAAGTATGTCTACAAGGATGTGGTTTTTGTTCATAAAAAAAACAAAAAATGGTGAGGTTCAGGGCTGCATGATTTGGGTGAGTTCCTCATGTAGTCACTGACCAGCAATACAGACTTTCTTTTTTGACTTTAAGAGTGTCCATGTGAAAAAGCGCCAGATTGATTTCCAAAGTGGTTGTTCAAGTTTATATTCCCACCAACAGTGGAGGAGGGTTCTCTTTTCTCCACATCCTCTCCAGCATGTGTTGTCACCTGAATTTTTGATCACAACCATTCTGATAAGTGTAAGATGAAATCTCAGGGTTGTTTTGATTTGCATTTCCTTGATGACTAAGGACACTGAGCATTTCTTTAAGTGTTTCTCTGCCATTCTATATTCCTCTCTTGAGAATTCTCTGTTTAGCTATGTACTCCATTTTTTAATTGGATTATTTGATTTGTTGCTGTTTAACTTCTTGAGTTCTTTATATATTCTGGATATTAGCCCTCTGTCAGATATAGGGTTGGTGAAGATCCTTTCCCAATCTGTAGGATGTCATTTTGTTCTAAAGACAGTGTCCTTTGCTTTACAGAAGATTTCAAATTTTATGAAAGAAAGGGGAGATAGAAAGACCTGGAACAGACAGGAGCTCTAAAAGGAGACCAACAGAGCCAAAAATACTGAGCCCTGGGGGCCCTGAAGAGAATGATACCCCAACCAAGGACAATGCATGGAGAGGACCTAAAACCCCAGCTCAGTCCCCAAGTGGGGTCCCTAGTAAGGGGAGCAGGGACTGTCTCTGGCATGAACTCAGTGGCAGGCTCTCTGATTGCCTCCTCTAGGGTGGGGGAGAGGGGAATGCAGCCTTGCCAGACTAAAGAGGAAGACAATGCAACCCATCCTGGTGAGACCTGATAGGCTAGGGTCAGATAGAAGGGCAGGAGGACCTCCCCTATCAGTGGACTATGAGAGGGGAATAGGAGAAGAAGAGGGAGAGGGAGGGAAGATGGGATTGGGAGAAGATGAGGAAGGGGGCCACAGCTGGGATACAAATTGAATAAATTGTAATAAATAAAAATAATTTAAAAAAGAAAAAACAAAGTGTCCATGTGTTCTCTGTGGAATTACCTCTCAACATTCTGGAGGTACCAGCAAGATTCCCAGAGAAATGGGGGGGGGGAGCATGAATCTCCTTGGCCAATAACACTGGGAACAGATGGGGTGCATAACCTGAGACATTCCAGGGCCCCACGAATATCTCTCACTCCGTAGAGGGGCACAAAAGCATAATCCAAGAACAATACCATGTTTTTGAAGAAACTGAGTGCACAAGCCTCTTGTCTTGGTTTCTTGGAGTTTTCTCAAAAGCACTCAGAAATGTTCTCACATGACGCCATTCTCAGAGCATGTTCCAACAGATGCCTGTTCAAATGTTCCTGCAGTATCTTTGTATGTCATGGATAGGTTCTTCCAAGAATACTAGAGTAGAAATGGCTTCAGCAAGGAGTGGATTGAGTCCTAACTGTCACACTGTATTTCCCCGTTGGTGATGGCATGCTGCAGATGAGAGTTGTTCTGCAAGACTGACATACAGCAGTCATTCTGAATGATCTGTGTATATGTCTTCTGAAATACACGTCTTCTTTTTTAGTGCTGTGGATTTCCTCCAAGCTTGGCACCAACGATTTATAAAACATGTGGGCAGTCTGAATATATACCAATGTCCTTATCAGACAGTGGTTCTTCAAGTTATCTCAAAGGAACATCAATGAGTCTTGAGTATTCTTTGATATTTGCTTTGGAAGCCTAAAGCCTGTGACAAAATACAATGAGTTGAAAGAACGTAAATAGAGTTTGAAGTAGTTTGGTTAGAAGGGAATGATTCAAGTATAGCATTAAATTTTTCTGGTTTTCAGAAATTTACAATAAAAGAAAATCTTGCTGTTTTATGAATGTATAGAGGAACAATTTTTTAAAGACACTGTAGGAGAAACAGAGAATGCCTTTGATGGACTGATTAGTATACTGTGCACAGCTGAAGAACCGCTGAGCTTAAGGATATAGATACATTCAACAGAAACTTCAAAAACTGAAAAATAAAGAGAAGAGACTAACTACAAAACAGAACAGAATTCCCAAGGATAGCACAACTTCAAAAGATTTACTAAATACATCATCAGGTGAGGAGGGCATGGGAGAAAAAGAGAGAGGAGTGTTAAAGTAATAATGAGTGCTTCTCCCAAATTAAAAACAATCTCTCAGAAAGTTCATAAAATACCATATAGAATGTATACCCCCCCCAAAAAAAAACCACAAGCAAACTTAAGACATATCATTTTAAAACTGAAAATTAAGAGAAAAAAAAAAAAAAGCCTTGAAAATGCCAGAAAGGAAAAACATCTTTTCCATAGAGGCAAAGATTTAGTGTTGAGAGAAGAAAAAAGCAACCTCGAACTTTGTGTTCCTCAAAAGTAAATTAGAAACAGACTTCCTTAGATAAGCAAACATTGAAGGAAATTGTAGCCAATTTAACTGCCTTATAAGATAGAATAAAAGAATAAAAACAATATAGGTTAGAAATTCAGGGCTACATAAAGAAAAGTATTAGAGAAAACAATATAAAAGCTTGTTTTTCTCATTCTTTTTTAACTTTTTAAGTTAACAAAGTCAAGAATTTAGTTACTGATACATGCATGTGTCTATGTGCTTGTGAGTATGTGAGAGCTTTGTTATTTTTTACCCTTTCTCCTAGCCCCACTGTCTTCTCTTTCCATACCCTCATAACCCTCTTTTCTAATTTTATATCATAACTGTATAGCCATTTCCTCTCATTTGAAGCAGTGCCTCATCCAGAGAAGAGGGAGGTCCATAGGACACAGGATGTACTGGAAACTTACAAGAATCAAGATGTTCCTGAGGGGCTAGAGAGATGGCTTAGCAGGTAAGAGCACTGGCTGTTCTTCCAGGGGGCCAGGTTAAATTCCCAGGACCCACATGGCAGTTCACAACTAATTGTCTGTAATTCCAGTTCCAGGGGATCTAACATCCTTATACAGACACACATGCAAGTGAAACACCAGTGCACATAAAACTAAAAAGTAAATTATTTTTTAAAAAAGATATTCCTGAAATGTTTAAGATCCACAAGGCTGCTCCCCAAAGTTACATAAGCAGTAACAATTTCTAGGAAGAGGACTCTTAAGATCAGCTGAGCAGCCATCCCAAGCTCTACTGTCTGGCCACTAGTCCAGACTGCACCAGGCCCACAGCACCAGGAACATCCAGGTTAGATGCCTTCCTCCAGCCCATCCCCCCACCACCAAGCACCCAGCTTTCCTGAGCTTCCTGCTGCCGTCCCGAGCGCCACTGCCTGGCCACCACGCCACTGGCCTTCACCAGACCCACTGTCCACCAAAGCTGCCCACCAGAGACCTGCTGAACCAGAAACTTCCAGGTAAGGCCTGCCTGCCCAATACCTGCTACGCCAGGGACATCCAGAGACAACCAGATGGCTGAAGGCCAGAGTAAGAACACAAACAAGAGTCAGGGCAATGTGGCACTTTCAGAGACTAGCTATCCTACTACCCAAGTCCTGGATATCCTAAACTGAATCCACAACTGAAACACAAGAAAATGACTTTAAACCCAATCTTCTGAAGATGATAGAGGCCTTCAAAAAGGAAATGATTAAATCCCTCAAAGAAATACAGGAAAATACAATCAAACAGGTAGAGGCCTTTAAAGAGGAAACAAATAAATCCCTTAAAGAAATACTGAAAAATACAATTAAACAGGTCAAGGAAATGAATAAAACTGTTCAACACCTCAAAATGGAAGTAGAAGCAATAAACACACACACACACATACACACACACACACACAAACAGAGGGAATTCTGGAGATTGAAAACCTAGGGCAGAAAACAGGAACAAATGTAAGCATCAGCAACAAAATACAAGAGATAGAAGAGAGAATCTCAGGCATAGAAGATATGATAAGAGAAACTGATACGTCAGTTAAAGAAAATTGTAAATCTAAGAATTTCCTGACACAAAACATCTAGGAAATCTGGGATGCTATGAAAAGACCTAACCTACGAATAATAGGAATAGAAGAAGGTGAAGAGTCCCAGCTCCAAGAACCAGAAAATATTTTCAACAAAACCATAGAAGAAAATTTCCCCAATCTAAAAAAAAGAGATGTCTATAAAACATAGAAGAAACATACAGGACACAAATTAGATTGGATCAGAAAAAAAAATCTTTCCACCATATAATCAAAACACCAAATCTATAGAACAAAGAAAGAATATTAAAAACTGGAAGGGAAAAAGGCCAAGTAACTTACAAAGGCGGAGCTGTCAGAATTACACCCAACTTCTCAACAGAGACTCTATAAGCTAGAAGGGCCTGGACAGATGTCTTGCAGCCTCTAAGAGACCACAGATGGAGGAAACCATGCTCGGTACTGAAAACCTAGCTTCCTTAGGCTAGTCAGGTCATGGACTTTAGAAAACAATGTATAGTTGCACATTTTGAGACCAGCATAATTCCACACTACATCCTAAATCTTATTCTTATATTCACAAACAGTGTAGCTACCATTCCTCACCAAAGAAGCCTCTCTTTCCAGCAAACGGAGGCTGTCAGAGTAAATGAAACTACACACAATGTGGAGATCAATGGATCATAGAGGGCCCAGTCCCAACCAATACATCTACAGCTCCTACATCTGTGTCTTAAGTACCATTACTGAAGATGAGTCAGGAAGGTTATTAAAAACAAGAATACCAGGAAGTCTGCTGTGAAACAGTCTCTCGTAGAAATGACTGCAATAACAAACAAGAACAATGCCCATACCAACAGAGATGCTGATGTGAAGGGGAAGTTTTCATCGGGGCTAGTCCCTAGACAAAGAACTACAGTCAACCAATGACTTCTGGGAGGAAAATTAGCCTCTCCCAGTAATGAGCTACCTTGTTGGTTGTCCACGGCTGAGTGGTCAACCCTTGAAACCATATAGACACAAACAACAAAAACAGTCAGCATGCTCTGTGTGTGTGTGAGTATGTATAACAATAACAACCAAAAAAAAAAGAGAGAGAGAGACTATAAACTTGAGGGGTGATACAGGTAGGGTTCAAGGGAAGGTATCTGGGAGGGGCTGGAAGGAGGAAAGGAGGAAGGGATGTAATTTTATTTCAATTAAATCATATTTTTAAAAAGCAAAAAAAAAATTTAAATGAAGCACACAGAACAAATTTATTCAATGGGATAAAATACAGTTATATAGAATTAGGAAAGAAACCCAAAACCTAACACTTAGTTAGGGCTCATATCCAGGCTAGGGCATGATGATACAGGGAAGCCAGGAGCAGAGACACCATACCCTGGATTCTGGCTCTTCTTGTATCTTGTATTAATGGATACCCTACTAAGCTTCTGAAAACCTGGAAAGCTATCTAAGTCTTCTTCCTTTGGAAAAGGCTCACTAAGGAGCAGGGAGGCCTTTGGACCCACAGAGGAAAACATACTGAAGACGTGTTTTGACAGACCCGGCATGGCCAGCTTGGTGGTCATATCCTGTTGTGTCCGGTTCCTGATTTGTAACATGTAACTGGAAGAGACAAACTGAATGAATGAGAGGAACACACCAGTCTCTGCGGGATCGCCGCCTACATTACCTACAGTGATTTAATGTGTGGACTGTTAAAGGATTCAGTTCCACGCAGCACAGGAGATCCTGAAATTTTTGCCTCTGTGTAAAAAAAAAAAAAAAATCAAGGGAGAATTTTAAGGTACACTAGTGACTTTGTGAAGTTCCTGGTGTTCAGTTAAGTATTCAAGGGCCAAGAAATTCTATAGTTTGCAGATATCAAAGAGTAATAATAAGAAAACCCCTGTTCTCAGGCAGAAATGGGTAGAAGTTCTTCCACTTTGAGATAATTGACAAGTTGGCGCCTCATCCCTCCAGAGGGATCTATTTTTGCTACACTTACAAAATGAATAAAATTAGTTGTTTTCATTTATTATTTCGCCATGGGAATTTCTAGCAAATGTGTCCAATTGTAACTTTAAAACAAATCATTCTATCTTATTTCAATTTCATCTAAGAAAAATTCCACAGAGGGGCATTCCCTGTTATCCTCTTCCTCCAATGCTAAAACATTCTTCTCCAAAGACACTTCCTTTTTCTACATAACAATGGCACTTTGTTCTGACAGATGTGTTTTAAATTTCCTGGCACAACTGTACATCACATTCAGACTAGCGGGAATCAAGAAGCCAACTGATACAGTGTGCTTTAAAGTATTTATGAAGTCGTCATGACCAGTGTGCAGCTGCTCTCCTGCTTCTCCATAGATAGAAGTGCTCTCAGCATGCTTTGCTGATTGATTATGTAAATTCCCTTGTTACACTGCCATAACAGAAACCTCCTCAGGCCAATGAGACAGCTCAATGGGTCAACTTGCATGATGCTGGGCCTGACAGCCTGAGCTCAGTCCCCAGGACCCACATGATGTATGGAAAGAACAGATTCTGTATGTTGTCCTCTAAATTCCATACATGCCTCATCATATGCAAGCCCACATAAGTACATACACATAAATAGATGATAGATAGATAGATAGATAGATAGATAGATAGATAGATAGATAGATGATAGATACAAAGATAGACAACATAGGTAGATACATAAATTATAGATAAATTGATGATACATACATAAATATAATGTGTACATGGGACATAGACAGGTAGATACATAGAGAGACATTAGAAAGCAGAGCTCTAATAACTTGATGCCTTTTTCTCTGAAAAACTATCTTTCTGGAATCTAGGAGAGAGCAGTGTTCATATTAATAACAGGAATAACATTTGGCTCAGGGAAACCTTATCTCTATTCAAAAAGTTATTCTGTACCAGAATATCTCACGAAAATCCTCTTAAGGTCCTTGTTTGAAATGAATTGTCCTATAAGTGGCTATAAATAGGTGGCTCACGTAGCTATTCGTGTAGACTTAGCATGTATAGATGGTATCTTCAGAGCTCTTTTACCAAAAGTGTCATCTGCTTTTTCCTGACATACTGCACAGGCTTGAATGAATGAATTACAGATGATTCTTCAGAAAAATCTATCTTGAAGTGGAAAATACATCCAGAACACATCAGTCCATTGCTGAACGGTGTTGGAAAGTTCCAGTGACTATAAATAGAAGTTCTAAATTGAAAATGTCATTTTGACCTTCCCCTACTTTACTGCTGTGACTTTAATAGTTTCTCTGGATGTCTTAATTTCCTTGAGTACAGCATGACCACTTCCTAGGATTAGTGGGTACTGTGTGATCTTTTCCAGTTTTATTCAGTAGCATCTTGTGAGGGTTATGGCAAAAAAAAGAAGCCTGTTCACCTACTGAATGAATTTTCATGCATGGTCTTTAAAGCCATTGTTCAGCTTGCCAGCACCCCAAGCAGCCATGCCACACATGAAGCTACTTCAGGGTTCACTCCAGTAGTCATTTTCCATCACATCAATTGATACTCTATCCATAGTAGTGTTGGTAGAGAGTTCACAATTGTTAATTAATCTCATATACACCTGTAAAAATTAAAATATACATATGAAATTCAGGATCTTGAATGGAACTGTCCATTTTCTGTTGATGGAACAGAGTGCTTGAAATTGGGTTATTTTAAAAAATTATAAAAGACTGGTTGGACCTCAAGGATAAAGGACCTGGGAAGTCTAAGATTGAATGGTAGTGGGATTTGTTTCTAGTGATGGTTTTGTGCTTTTAAACCCATGATGGAAACGTGCAGATGAAAGGAAAGTATATAGGAGCAGGGCTTTATAGCCGTCTTCTTATGATAGCTAACCCAGTCTCAAAGAACCTCACTGATTGTTCCACAAAAGTTGAGCCCCAGGGGCCCTTCAGAGACTGATGCACCAACTAAGGACCATGTGTGGAGAGGACCAAGGCCCCCTGCTCAGATGTAGCCCATTGGCAGATCAGTCTCCATACAGGTTCCCTATTAAGGGGACTAGGGGCTGTCACTGACATGGACTCTGTGACCTTCTCTTCATCATTTCCCCCTGGCAGGACAGCCTTGCCATGCCACAGAGGGAAAGGATCCAGACAATTCTGATGAGACTTGATAGGCTGGGGTCAGTTGGTAGGGGAGGAAGACTCCACCTTTCAGTGGACTAGGGGAGGGAGATAGGGGAGAAGAGGGAGGGCAGGTGGGACCTGGAAGAGATGAGGAAAGGGACTATGATGGGGGATGTAAAGTGAATAAATTTTAAAAAACAAATTTAAATTTAAAAAAGTTGTGCTCATTTAAAAAAGTCAACTCATTTCATTTAGTACAGAAACAAGAAAACATGAAAAAAAATTCTCAAACCTGTAGGGTTCTTTGGTTACTGTCCCCCAAAACAGAACTAGAGTTCATTATATACAAGGACAGAACTAGACAAGTGGCAGCTGATGATTTTGACAGACAATAATAGAATAAACTGTTCAAGGAATGCTCTACTACTGTGACTATAGCACCAACCTGAATATGACAAGAACAAAATTTTAAAACACAAGGAATCGATAATAGAAAATATTCATCATTTTATTAGGCTCTATTTTTATTGCATCAGTACAGAAATGGTCATTAATAATTCTCATATATAACTAAAAAAGATAAAAAAAAATAGCGTTGGTCTGATATATTGCTGTGTGTCTATATGTGATTATTTGGTTTGATTTTGATTTGATTATTTGATTTCAAACTTACAATTCACCTGCCTCCATATCCCAAGTGCTGAAACTATAGCATGTACCACCATACATGGCTATTGGTGTTGTGTATCTCCGAATAAGAAACGAGGGACTTTAAGCAAAATTATATCACTGAGTTTATCAACAATGCTTCAGAGTACACTCCAGAACTGAGAGCAGTTGAACAACATGAAACAAACTCCATGTTTTATTTTTTGGGCTTTTTGGTTCATTTTTTTATTTCGGCTTTTTTTTTTCTTATTGGTTTTGTTTTGTGTTGTTTTCTTTGGGGGACTTGGTTTATTCATGTTTGTTAGAGAGCAGGGAGAGAGATAAAATATGAAGTCGGAAGAGTAGAAAGGTGAGGAAGACCTCAGAGGATTTGGGGGAGAAGAAACATAATCAATAATATTGTATGAAAACAACTGACAAATAAAATTTATATGCAACAAGTGAAACTTAAGAAAAATACAAGAACCAACATTTCAGGAGGAAGAGATGAATAAAACCTAGACACTATGGAAAGAAATATTAATAATTACTAAAACACAATGTACCACTGAGCACAACCAACAACACAGCGACTGCAATTAACACATATATTTCAAAAATAACTTTAAACATCAACGGCCTCAGTTTTTCAATCAAATGGTAGGCTGCCTGAATAAATCAAAAAAGAAAATCCATTTATTTTGTATCTATAAGTAATATATATTAGCTTTTAAAATGGGCACTGCCTTATAGTAAAAAATGAACAAAAGTATTCCAGTCAACGAGGACCAGGAAGCCAGCAGGCATTGCTACCCTAATATTAGACAAAATTAACTTCAAACTAAAACCAATGGGAAGAGATAAAGAGGTGCACTTCATCCTAATGAAGGGCCCAAAAACCAAGAAAATATTGTGATCTTAAGTATATATGCATCAAACTCTGATACTTCCAATTTCCTTTTTAAAATGTACTGCTGGATTTAAAGATATACATTATTATCAGCCTATTAAGAGCAGGTGACTTCAGGAGCACACTTCTTCCAATGGGCACATCACTGGACAAAAATAAACAGAGAAACATCCAAATTAATTACCATCATATATCAAATGGATATAATAAATATCTATAGAATATTGCACCCAAACACCAAAGACTACACATTCTATTTAACAGCACACAAAAGTGTGTCTAAACTAGACCACATCCTGGGACAGAGAACAAATCCTTACACATGCAAAAAGAATGAAATAACTTCATGTATACTATCTGACCATAATTTAATACAATTGAAAACTGACAGCAAGGGAATGATGAATGAGTCAAAGAAGAAATCAAGAAAGAAACAAAAACTTTCCTGGAACTAAATGAAGATGAAAACACAGCACATGAACACATTTGAAAGCAGTCCTATGGGAGAAATTTGTAGCTCTAAGTGCCAACATTAAAAAGCAAAAAGAGCACAAATACATTGCCTAATGATACAACTCAAAATTTAAAGAAAAATCAAGAACAAAACAAATCCAAACCCAGTTGACAAGAAGAAATAACAAAAGTCAGAGCACAGATTAACAAAATAGAAACAAAAAAACAAGACAAAGAATGATTCTTTAGAAATATAAACAAGATTAACAGTCCCTTGTCCCAACTAACCAGAAGAGAAAACCAAAATTAACTGAATCGGAAATGAACAGGGAAACAGTCTGACAAATACCCAAGAAATTTAAAATGTAATAAGAAAACACTCCTTTTTTATAATGTATTCACTTTATACATTATAAAGTATGTAGCCCTGACTGTAGCTCCCTCCCTTGTCTCCTCCCAGTCCCAACCATTCTCCCACTCCCTCCCCTAGTCCACAGAAAGGGGGAGCCCTCCTCCCCTACCATCTGACCCCAGCCTATCAAGTCTCATCAGAGCTGCCTGCATCCTCTTCTTCTGTGGCCTGCCAAGGCCAGTGGTCTAGGGGGCTAGTGATCAAAGAGACAGCAACAACAGAGCCCATGTCAGAGATAGCCCCTGTTCCCCTTACTCGGAAGCCCACATGGAGACTGAACTGCCTATAGGCTATATCTGAGCAGGGGGTCTAGGTACTCTCCATGCATGGTCTTTGGTTGGTGCATCAGTCTCTGCAGCCCTCCCCACTCAGGACCAGAATTGTTGGCTTTGTTGGTCTCCTTGTAGAGCTCCTGTCCACTCCCGGTTCTTCTTTTCCCCCACTCTTCCATAAGACTCCCTGAACTCTGCTCAAAGTTTAGCTGTGAGTCTCAGCATCTGCTTTGATCCGTGCTAGGTAGTGCCACCGACCGGCCCAGTCGGGCTCCCGTCGACCGCGGGAGAACAAGGCTTTGGACAGGAAGACATGGTTTCGGCGAAGAATTGACAGACAGAGACACCTTGATGTTTTTGACTCTGCTGCAACTTTACTGAAATCAAGCTAGTATTTTTTATAATGATTCCACAAAAGGCACCTTAAAATTGGCATGCTTCCCAGAATATTTAGACTTTTACCAAGAATACAAAGTTTACATTTTAACCAAAATGCAGTCAAACATAAAGCAGTGCCCACAAGAAATCTTGGCCTAAAAACTTTTTGATCAGAGCAAACAAAGAAAAAGAAACCTCAAATGTAGCTTCATTATTGCTAACCAGTGAAGAGGAAAGTCAGGAGCTAAGTCAGATGCCTGCCAAAGTCTTTCCCTGTATCAAAATCTAACTACACCTTTGTTAACCATCCTCCCATATGTCCTGCTAAAGATTTATGATCTTCCCTAGGAACAAGACGCTGAAGGGAGGGGAAACTCCTGCCAGCTGCCCCTCTCATGCTATTATTTCTTAAGAAGGAACCTATTGTTTTTTCACTATTCTTAATGCCTATTAATACTAAATCTAATTCATTACTTTTTTAAAACTTATTATTTTTATTAAAGCCTTTAACAATCTATTAATAATAAATTTCTTTATAAAATTAGTTGTGTTGTTTCAGGAGTCACAGAGAAAGATCAAAGAATTCATTATTCCAGCCCCAGAGCCACAACTGAAAAAGCGTAGAAATCTCAGAACACGTCTCTTTTCCAAGTGGGATGAGTCTACCAGGGACCTGCCAGGGGGTGAATTTCCGGAGAAAGCGTATCCCCCGCCCTGTAGCTTATGCTACTATGGCGACACTGGCGTGGGTGTTGGCAAGGTAGATTCTTTCAGAGGACATCTAGGTAGTTCTCCCATCCTGTTCCCTCTCTTCATCTACTTTGCTTCCAGAGTCGATTCTACTTGCCCTGAATGAGAGTTAGGCATCCTCCCCTACAGTCCTCCTTGTTATTTAGCTTCTTTAGGTATGTGGGTTATAGTACAGTTATTCTGTATTATACTGCTAATATCCACTTTTAGGTGAGTACATACCATGTGTCTTTCTGGTTCTGGGCTACCTCACTCAGGATGATCTTTTCTAGTTCCATCCATTTGCCTACAAATTTCATGATTTCCTTGTCTCTAATAGCTGAATGGTATTCCATTGTGTAAATGTACCACAATTTCTTTATCTGTTCTTTGGTTGAGGTACATCTGGGCTGTTTCCAGATTTTGGCTATTATGAATAAAGCTGCTATGAACAGAGTTGAGCAAATATCCTTGTTGTATGGTGGAGAATCTTTTGGGTATATGCCCAGGAGTGGAATATCATGAGGTAGCACTATTCCCAATTTTCAAAGAAAGTACCAGATTGATTTCCAAAGTGGTTGTACAAGTTTGCATTCTCTCCAGCAATGGAGGAGGGTTTCCC
The DNA here is from genome assembly GCF_907164565.1 of Psammomys obesus. Classification (NCBI taxonomy): domain Eukaryota; kingdom Metazoa; phylum Chordata; class Mammalia; order Rodentia; family Muridae; genus Psammomys; species Psammomys obesus. The sequence continues at coordinate 5,066,613 of NW_026591450.1, read as the reverse complement.
TTTCTCCACATCCTCTACAGCACATGTTGTCACTTGAATTTTTTCCCCTTAACCATTCTATCTCAGAGTTGTTTGATTTGCATTTCCAAAACCCAAACATCTACAGACATTTGATTTTTGACAAAAGAGCCAAAATCATACAATGGAAAAGATAGCACCTTCAACAAATTTTGCTCGTCTAACTGGATATCAACATGTAAAAAAAAAAAAAAGCAAATAGATGCATATTTATTACCCTGCACTAAACTAAAGTCCAAGAGGATCAAAGACCTCAACATAGAACCAGACACACTAAATCTACTAAAAGAAAAAGTGAGGAAGAGCCTTGACTTCATTGGCACAGGAGACAACTTCCTGAACATCACAGCAACGGCACAGGCTCTAAAATCAACAATTAATAAATGGGTCCTCATGAAACTGAAAAGTGTCTGTAAAGCAAATGAGAGTGTTAAGAGAATAAAATGATAGCCTACTGACTGGGAAAAGATCTTTACCACCCTACTCCTGACAGAGGGCTAAAATCCAAATATATAAAGAACTCAAGAAATTAAACAGCAACAAATCAAATAACCAGAGAATATTTAAATATTTAAATATTTCTCTCAACAGAGAAATATTGAATGGCAGAGAAACATTTAAAGAAATGCTCAACTTTTTAGTCATCAGGTAAATACAAATAAGGGAATACTTTTAAAAAAAACTATACTCCATTAAGTTGGAAAAACCTTAAAAAAAAAAAAAGGTTAATCTCAAGATTCAGCCAAACCACCAAAATTAAGCCAAGAAAAACTTACTACCCTAAACCCATAACAAATAATAAGATTGGGAGAATAATATTAATAATAATGATAATAATAATACTTCTCAACTTTTAAAAAAATGTCTAAGATAGATTCATATGAGAATTCTACCAAACTTTCAAAGAAAATCTATAAACAATCCTTCATAAATGATTTTTTAAAAAAAGGAAAAAAGAGTATTCCTAAAGTCCTCTTTCTATCACTCTGATACCAACCAAGTAAAAACAAAACAAAAACTAAAAAGAAAACTACAGGCCAGAATCCCTAATTAACAAATAATTAAAACTGCTCAATAAAATACTTTCCAACAGAACACAGACATACATCAAAAATATTACCTACCATGACCAAGTTGACATTATCCCTGGAATATAGGAATGGTTCAATATATGCAAGTCAATAAATGTAATAAACCACATAAATGAACTTGAAGACAAAAATTCTATGATCATATCAACAGACAAAATTCCAACATGGCTTTTTCATAATAACATTCCTAGAGAATGTAGGAATACCTCAACATAATAAGACCTATATGAGTAATACACAAGCAACATCATCCTAATTGGAGAAGAGCCTGAAGGAATCCCACAGGAGTCAGGAACAGAGCTGCTCACTATCCCACTTTTTTCAGTGTCATGATGGAAGCACTAGCTGCAGCAATGGGGCAAGAGAAGGAAATTAAAGGGATATAAATCAGGAGAGAAGTCAAACTATCGCCATTTGCGAGTGACATGATATTAGAAAATACTTTACCAAAAACTTCTAGAAATGAAAAACAAATTCAACAATGAGGCAGGATGCAGAATCAACCTGCATTAATCAATATATTTTTCTACACATCACCAACATAGGCACAGAAAAAGAGATCATAGACACATTCCCATTGACAATAGTCTCAAAGAAAATAAAATATCTAGCCTAACTTAGGTGGTAAAAGACCTTTTCAATGAAAACTTTAAACTTCCAAAGAAATAAAGACATTAGAAAATGAAAACTTGAGTTCGTGGATTGGTATAATTAATATTGTGAAAATGACCATACTACCAAAAGCTATTTACTGATTCAAAGAAATCTTTGATTATGTAATTTTATTTAATTAATTTTTTCCAAATTTCTGACATTCTTACAATGAAATATGACCATAACTACCCCACATTTCCCCCTCCCCCTCTTCCCATATACTCCCTATCATGCCTCCAACCAACTTTACACACTTTTTTGTTCATACCTCAGTAAGGCCAATTATTTGGCCCCATGTATCTGGGTATGGGGCCATCTACAGGAATAAGGGAACCCTACAAGTTGACATATCCTCAGTAAAAAGTCACTCTCCAACACCAATAAATTTTCCACTACTAATATTTCTCAATATGAAGTGGGACATATGAACTTTTTTGCTTTGCTTTCTTTTTTCTTGTTTTTAATTTTTTTATTTATTACCATTTATTCACTTTGTATCCTAGCTGTAGCCCCCTTCCTCACCTCCTCCCAAGGGAGGGAGGCCTGCCCTCCCTCTCTCTTCTTCTCCCATGTTCCTTCACCAGTCCACTGATGGGGGAGGCCGTGTGGGGGAACAGCCTTACCAGGCCACAGAGGAGGATAATGAAGACAGTCCTGATGAGACCTGACAAGCTAGGGTCAGATGGAAGGAGAGGAGGATTCAAGGAAATCTCAATCAAAACTCCCAACTCATTCTTCAAAGACGTAGGGAGAAAAACGATTCATATGAATAAAAAAAAAGATAGCAGGTAGCCAAAACAATCCTAAACAAATAATAATAATAATAATAATAATAATAATAATAATACTAATAATAATAATAATGCTGGAGAACTCCAGATCTCGAGAAATATTACAGAGACATAATAACAAAAATAGTATGACACTGTCACAAAAATAGACATTTAGGCCAATAGAAAAAATAAAAGAACCAAAGATGAATACATGTAACTCTTCAGCCATTTAATATTTCACAAAATGCCCAAAACATGCACTGGAAAAAACAAAGCATTGTCAACAAATGGTTCTTGGAAAACTGGATGTCAACATGCAGAAGAATGAAACTGGGCTGAGAGAGAGAGAAAGATGCTTAAGAAATACAGCAAAATCTGTTCTCTATCCCTAGCAATTAGGAAAATACAAATCACAAGAACTTGAGATTTCATCTTACCTCAGCAAGAATGGCAAAGCTCTATTGCCCCTTCTGATTGGGATTCAAGCATCCTCCCTTGGGCCCTCCTTGTTACTTGGCTTCTTTGGGTCTGTGGATTGTACTATGGTTACCTTGTATATTATATGGCTCATATAATGCATAAAATACATATAGAAAATTCCATCTGTGTCTTTCTGGGTCTGGGTTACCTCACTCAGAATGATCTTTTCTAGTTCCATCCATTTGATGTAAATTGCATGACTTCCTTGTTTTTAAAAGCTGAGTAGTATTTCATTGTGTAAATGTACCAAAATTTCTCTATCCATTCTTTGGTTGAGGGATATCTGAGTTGTTTCCAGCCTCTGGCTATTATGAATAAAGCTGCTATGAGCATAGTTGAACAAATGTCCTTGTTGTATGGTGGAACATCTTTTCAGTATATGCCCAATAGTGGAATAGCTGGGTTTTGAGGTAGAACTATTCCTAATTTTCTGTGAAAGCACTGGATTGATTTCCAAAATGGTTGTACAAGTTTACATTCCCACCAGCAATGAAGAAGTGTTCCCCTTTCTCCACATCCTCACCAGCATGTGCTGTCATTTGAGTTTTTGATCTTAGCCATCTGACAGGTGTAAGATGGAGTCTCGAAGTCATTTTGGCTTGCATTTCCCTGATGACTAAGGATGTTGAGCATTTCTTTAGGTGCTTCTGGAAGTTGAAAGAGGATGAAGAGAGGGAACTGGGTGGGAGAAGGTGTAGGGAGAGGACTGAGGGGATCAGATGTGGGGAGACTTGTGGTGGGGGAGTGAGAGGGCCAGGAGAAAGGAAACCAAGAAGAGAGGACATCTCTGAGACAAGCTGGAGACCTATGACAGAGTAGGCTCCTGGGAGAATATGGAGGTGACTCTAGCTGAGACTCTTAGCTGCACGGAACATGGAGACTGAAGGGGCAAACTCCTAGCCAGGCAGAACTTCCAGTGGAAGAAGGGGAACACCAACTCACCCACAAAACCTTTGACCCAAAATCTACCATGCCTACAGGATATGCAGGAATAAAGATGGAGCAGAGAAAGAGGGGATGGCCAGCCAATGACTGACCCAAGTCCAGATCCATCCTATGGGAGAGAGCCAACCCCTCACATTATTAGTGAGACTCTGCTATGCTTGCAGACAGGAGTCTAACATGACTGTCCTCTAAGGGGCTTCACCCAGCAACAGAATGAAACAGATGCTGAGACCCACAGCCAAACATTAGGTGGACTTAGTAGAGTCTTGTGGAGGAGTGTGGGGAAGGATAGAAGGTCCTGGAGGGGACAAGATTCTCTCAAGAAGACCAACAGTATCAACTACCCTAGGCCCATAGGGGCTTACAGAGCCGGAAGCACCAACAAAGAACAGGCATGGACTGGACCTAGGCCCACAATACATATGTAACTGATGAGCAGATAGGTTCTCATGTGGGTATCCTAGCAACAAAGGGAGCATGGGTCATATTTGATATGGTTGCCTGCTTTTAGATCACTTTCCTCTAGCTGGGCTGCCTTGCCTGGTCTCAGTGGAAGAGTATGTACTAAGTCCTGATGTTATTTGATGGGCCAGGGTGGGTTTATAAGAGGAGCTTTCCTTTTCTGAGAAGAGGGGAAGGAGGAAAGGGAGAAGAGGGTAGGAGGGTAGAGCCAGGAGGAGAGGAGTGAGGGGACTGTGATCAGGATGTAAAATGAATAAATTTATTTTTTTTAAAAAAAGAATGGCAAAGCTCAACCAAAAAAAAAAAAATGGAAAACAAGTGTTACCTGGGATGAAAAGAAAAGGAACTGTCAATTCACTGTTGGTGAGATTGGGAAATGGTCCATACACTATGGAAATAAATGTGGAGAATTCTTCAAACGCTGCCACATGACCCAGCTATACCACATCTTGGTAGCCCAAAGGATTGATCATCCAGCTCCACAGACACTTGTTCAGCCATGTTTGTTGCTGCTCTAGTCACAACAGCTCGGGAAAGGAATCAACCTAAATGTCTTACAACCAACGAATGGATAATAAAAATGTGGTACATGTATACTTTGGCATACTATTCAGCTATATAGAAAAATTAAATCATAAGCTTTGCTGGTAAATGGATGCAACTAGGAAAGATCATATTTAGTGAGGTAACCCAGACCCAGAAAAAAAAAATATCATGTTCTCTCTGCTCTGAAATTCCTAGCTCCAAATGTTCAGATCTGAGTACATAACCTGAGTAAGAGCAGAAACTAAAGTAAAAATGGACCATTGCAGAAGGGGCTTATGATTTTAGAGCCAAAGGAACAGGAAGTTTGCCATGAGGTAGAGTCTCCTAGTAATGTCAGAAGCTTTACTGAGAAAGTCTCAATAATATGAGTCCCTAAACATGAGCTAAACAGGACAATAGGGATGTCAAAGTGTTGCAGCAGGAGGCACACTCAGGAAGTGTCAACCCTACGAAAAGTTAGAGGCAACTAAGAAAGCTGAGAGTGGGAGAAATAGTCTTCCTCAAGGAGGAGCCCACAAATTGTTATCTAACACCATCTTGTCAGCCTTGAAGTCATACCTACAAGTAACATCATACAAACTGATACGGTTGTGTTTACGTATTTAGGAATATTTATAGACATTTATGGATACACATATATGTGTATAATAACAATTAACAAAAACACTGTGAATTTGAAAGAGAAAGAGTGGGAAGATTTAGAGGTAGAAAAGGGAGGGAAATGACATAATCTTAAAAATGATAAATAAAAGAATAATAATTAGTGAAGCTCTTTTCCCAGTCTGGAGGCTGTCGTTTTGTTCTGATGGCAGTGTCCTCTGCTTTACAGAAGCTTTTTGGCTTCATGAGGTCCCCGAATCCAAGAACACATTAAAGATGTCATCCACCACAACCAAGTAGGCTTCATCCCAGCTATGCAGGGTGGTTCAACATACAAAAATCCATCAATGTAATCCACCATATAAGCAAACTGAAAGAAAAAAAAATATGATCATCTCCTTAGATGCCAAAAAAAGCACTTGACAAAATTCAACACCAGCTTATATTTAAAGTTTTGGAGAGATCAGGGATACAAGGCACATACCTTAAAAAAAAATGATTAAAAGAATGCTTTAGAGAATGATTTTCTTCGTAAACATCAATTAATGGAGAATCTCTATCTCTCTCTCTCTTTCTCTCTTTTTCAGTTTTTCAAGGCAAGGTCACACTGTGTAGCTCTGGCTGCCCCAGAACTTTCTCTATAGACCAGGGCTGGCCTTGAACTCAAGTATCTGCGTGCCTCTGCCTCCTAAGTGCTGAGATTAATGGCATGTGCCACCACACCTGGCTCAGAATCTCTTCTTCATGGAGCTTTTAAAAAGTACTCTGAAAACTTACGACACAAAACAAGTATATTCAAACTGTTAATGTAAAGTTACATCTGCACATCAGCTAATTCTCAGTAAAAGAGCCACCGCTGTAACAGCGCAATGCCAGAATCAGATTTCTCTTCAAATTAACTTACTTTTCCTCATTTTCTTAAAGAAAGAGACTTTACAGGACAGAGCGCTGGCTCAGCAGGTAAGAGTCAAGCTCAGCGTCCAGCAGCCACATGAAAACTCACAACCTTTTATGTAACTCCAGCCACAAGGGCTCCTCCACCTCCGACTGGTTTCCATGGAGACCATACATAGACCATATACAGACACATAGCCACAACTAACTTTTCTTTATTGCAAAGATGGACACTACCCAGCTTTCTCTTCTCTATACATCCTATCTTTCAGCTGCACAGGCAACTTTTTCCATCTGAAAATAAGCCTGCAGCTGCCCATGGCTGAACTTTCATGCTGCCCCTCCTGTCCTCACCTCAACAAACTTCTTTGCAGCTCCTCCCTGAGCCCCTTCTCCCACAGCCTGGAAATTTTTTATTTGGCACTAATATCTTTCTAGATACTTTTCTGACTTTTTTGGGTAACCTGGATTTGTTCATTTTTTTTTAAATATGATAATAGATTGCTAATGTCAGGGGGAAGTATTCAGAACACATTTTAAAGTTGAATGAAAATGATGTAAACATCAAGATTCTAATTTGTTAAAAAAAAAAGAATGTTGGCAAAGAAAAAACATACATGAAAAAAATGAATATGTATATACATATGGACAAAACAGACAGGGGGGTTCTATAACCAATTTTGTGGTTTTCTTTGTGTGTGTGTTTCCCAGAATTTTAACCTATGCCTATATAATCTTCTTCATATAAAAAAAGAACGAAAAATGAAGCTAGCAGTGTTGGCACATCCTGCGAATCCTAGTATTCGGGAGGCTGAGGCAGAAGGATCACAATAATGCCAGAAATTATTGAAGCCCTGCTCAGAGTGCAGAGTGAAATTTATCTTAAAATAACGCAGAATGGGGCAGGGGAAATTGTTCAGTTGGCAAAGTACTTGCCATGTAAGTAATAAGGAGCTGAGTCCTAGTCCTCAGCACCCATATAAAACACAAGGCGTGGCAGCATGGGCCTAGAATTCCAGCCCCTGGTGGAGGAGACAGGAGGACCCTGGCTGGGGGCTCCTTAGACAGGCAGCCCAGCAAAACTGTCAAGTTCTAAGTTCAGCTAAAGAACCTGCCTCATAAAATATGGTGGTGAGTGATGGAGACACTCAAAATTGACCTCTGACCTTGACACACACACAACACATATGCATATCAACAGATGTACATAAACATATATAAAAGCATGTACACACATACACAAAGAAAAACATCTAAATAAATATCATTGGTGACTTTTCCCATCAAGAGTCTCTGTCCCTGTTGGTTTCTCAGGGCAACAGGGTTTTTGCCACACTTCCCTTTAGTGGCCAGAACTCTGTTCCCAGGCCCTGCCTTCTGTGCATAGCTCTCCTTCCTCACAACATGGGAACATCCCTAACTAAGCTATCCACAATGTCTCTTTCCACAGGCCTGTGGAAAATACCAGAAATTATTTCTGTACACTTCAATAACCATTTCTGTATACTTAACACAGATGTAATCTCAGGACTAATTTCCACCCTTGTCCTGCAAAAATTACTCTGGAGCACAGCACCATAATTCAGTATTTCCTCATAACCTCATTCCTCTGCTAATCTCCGTATGCGCCCCAGGAATCAGCCTCTCCTGGTCACATGATAGCGTTTACCCACATTCCATTTCTCCTTTGCAGAGTTCACACCTTTCTTCCTGTTTCCACTGCCAGTCTCTTACTCTGTACTTAGCTGGAGGAGCCTCCTTGCAGCCCCCAAGACTGGATGCTCTGCATTTTACTCCAGGATACAAGCTGGTCCCTTCTTGATTATCAACATCTAAAAACATCAGCTGGAGGCACTTCCTGTGGTGCCAACTGACAGCTAGTTAAGAGTGCAATCTTAGACTCCACCTGAACCTCTGACAACAGCCTCTGCGTTTTTCATGACTCTGACAGTTGACATATATGTCACTGGAGCTCAAAAGCCCTGGCTTACTGGCACCACAGTGCTGCTCTTCTCAAGGCCTTTCCTTTCTGACCACACTCTCCTGGCTCAGAGCCACCCTCCGAAGCTGTTTCACCCCCAGCTCACTTGCACTCACCTTTCACCAATTGCCTCTTGCAAGTTTCCACCCATCTTGATCCTTATTATTCTATTTCTCACTCTCAGAACCTGCCAGCCTTCTCCAGCTACACTGTAATTGCCTGAGCAAGGACTTAATTTGCTTTCTCTCATACACCTGCATGGGTGATAAATGTTTATAGATCAAATATATTGGTTCAATACTTTCTGGGCTGAAATTCATTAAAGTGTTTTCACATTTTAAGACTATTTGATTTTATTTTATGCCACATCTTACTGCCTTTTTAAAGCTGATTCTGTGTCACAGATAAATTCAGCTATAGATCTGTCTCCCTAAATAACACAATGCAAACATTTTTACTTCTAGAAAATCCCTTAAAACATAATAGCTAATGTTTATTGATTTCTCTCTGTGCTCCAAATGCTTTTGACTTACTGTATTCAGATTCAGGCTGTGTGCTGTTTTCCAGTTCATCTTGCAGGTGAAGAAAATGAAGTTCGGATGTGTTGGCATAATGCTATCCTGCACTGTGTATAGTTTACCCTTGCACTATCCAGTGCTGATTTCTCTGGTTTCAATCCGGACATGGTTTTGTTATGTTCATTCTAAGAATCTTGCTCCTCATTCATTCTCTGTCTTGCCAATAAAACACTGACCAGCCAATACTGAGCAATCGAGAGAAAAGGGTGGGGCATTCAATTCCAGTGATGGGAGGAGAGAGTGGAAGATTGAGCCACGAGGAAAGATCCAGGAAGCATTAGGAGAAGAGAGCTGGAACCAGACAAGAATAAAATAATGCAAGTATTATGGGGATTTTGGCTGGGAGGAAGCTAGATTAGCTTGAAGGTTTGGGATGGAGTAATAATTGCTCAGCATTTTGCTCAAGGCTAATTAAATAAATCATAGTCTCAATGTGTCATTATCTGGGTAACCAGCTAGCTAAAGATAAAGTGCCACCATACTAATTGTATGTACTTATATTCATATTAATAATCATTTTACACAGATGGGTTGAATTTTTCACTTGAGGTCTCATGGTAGGCACTGGTCAAGCTAAGTTGGAGCCTATAAATATTCTTAATCATTAGGATCGCAGTTTGGTTATTTTACCTGTGTAATTAACTTGTACCACTGACTCTTATCAACCAAAATGATATACAAAAGCTGAGAGATGTGAAGGATTAATTACACCATGCCTGAACGTTGTTTGATTCCATGAGAGAACAACTGCATAGGTGCAGAATCCACTCTCGTTTCGGAGCATGGCATAATTCTTCCCCATTGTTACTTACATATGTGTATGAGGATTCACGAGCTGTCCTGTTGCCTATCATGTACACCCAAACAATCCAATAGTACCCATTTATTTCAACCATCGTATGAGTGAGTCACTCTTCTTGCTTTTATAACAAAACACCTGGAAAGAAGTAACTAGAGGAAACACTTGGTTCTGGCTTAGGTTGAGAGGATACAGTCCATCGTGGTGGGGAGAGCAATGGCAGCAAGAGGAGACAATGGCTGGTCACTTCACATCTGCAGTCAGGAAACCAATAATGAATGGGAAGTAAAGAGAAGCTGTAAACCTCAAGGCCTTCTCCTAGTGACAGCATTCTTACAACAAGGCTCCACCTTTCATACGTTCCTCCAACTTCCCGAACAGCAGCTGTATATCCTAGTAACATCAGAAGCTACACAAATAGTCTCACCAACATGACTGACCAAATATGAGGTGCATATAGACAGCATAAATGAACACGCCAAACTAAATGGAGAAAAGCCCACAAAGCCTCTACCCTAGACTAAGATCTGTAGGCAGCTGAGGAAAACCATGAAAGGGAGAGGTGGGCCCCCTTGGGAAAGAGCACATGAATTGGCTTTTCAGTTCCAAATGGCTAGCCTTGAAAACATAAGCATGAGTAACATTATATAGACTGAACGGATTATATATGTGTTTACATATGTGCATGAAGATTTGTACCTATGTATATACAAATACATATATACATGCATTTAACAAGTAGAAAAAAAACAGGCCATAAATTTGAAGGAGAATAGAAAAAGGTATATGAAATGGTTTGGAGGTAAAAAAGTAAAGGAGAAATGTCATATTTAAATGATAATCTTAAACTTGAAAAAATAAAATAAAGTTGAATTAAGAAAAAAAAAAATCTCTTGTAGGGACTCCTTTTAGGAGTCAGACTACCAGTATTCATAAAGGCATCTGTGTGTTTCTTTGTAAGGAAGCACCTTAGAAAAATCTGGGAGAGGCTGAGGACTATCAACCTTACGGGACTAGTCATAATCTTTGCAACTGTAGTTCTAGCTACCTGGAGACTGATGTGGGAGGATGGAAAACTCAAGGCCATTCTGGGTAACCTAGTGAGTTCAAGGCCTGCACAGTAATTTAATGAGAGTCTGTCTCAAAATAAAGAATATATAAAAAGGACTGGAAACAGAGCCCAGTTGTAGGGCACTTGGCAAGACCCTGAACTTAATATCCAGCACCTCAAAATAAAATAAAATGAAAAAATAGTTACAGGAATGGCCTGCAGGTGTCAGCTGTAGCAGAAGAAGCACAGAGGCTTTCCTTCTCTGTCCCAGGATTAATAGCTTAATCATATTAGCAGAATCTTGTAGCTGAAGCTTTGGCAAAATGAGGGTGGCTTCTATATTCTTTGACTCACTTCTCAAATGTTGGAGCTCGTGTTCGAGATCAAAGCCTTACATATTACAAAAATGTTTAGAGCGTCATGGAAGATCATTGGTCAGTCTCTAGGCCTGCATCCCACTGGCCTCATGAGACTTCTATGGTGTCAGCTGGAACTAAAGGCTATACCCACGAGGACCTCTGCTGAAGGAAACGCAGTTGCTGAATTACACCTATTTTCACGGGGTTGCCACAGAACCTTCCAGCAGAGCAACTGTTTCATAAATAGCAACCTTGTGTTGCTGTTGTCAAGACAACCTAAGGGGTCTAAGAGAGCTCAAGAGGTGGATTTGCGGGATTCACTGAAATGTATACTTCCCTGAAAAATAAGTGTGAATATACATGTTATGCAATAATTACCCCAAAATGATATGTAACATATAATTACCAAATAACATGCTTTGCTGATGCACAGGGCAAGATTTCCTTCACTCCCACTGGGTGGCATCATGAGAGTCACTAGAGCTTTCAATGAGAAAGACACAATCACTACCATCAGAAGGAAAGCACCCAGAGAAATAGAAAAAAGATTGCCTATTAATTTTTAAAGATATGGGATATAGATTACATCCCCTCCCCACAAGGTTCAGGAAACATCACAGAAAAGAGGTTGCAGGTGTCTGCACTAAAATATTACTTGCTGGGACATGGCAGGATCATTGCACACATGAGCTCACAGCCACTGGGATTCCATGCATGAGACCTACACAAAACTAAGCCAGCCAAAATCCCAGGATGGAGGAATGAGGGACTCGTGAAGCCCTACTCTTAGCTAAGGAGCTATTGGCAAATATTGGTGGCTGGAAGAAAGAGTCGGGTTTTTTTAGGAATGTGACCCCTAAAAGGCTACCCACGCTCTAGGGATAGGCCTACATACAAGCAGTACTAAATGGACTCAGTAGATTAAAAATAAAAATTAAAAAATAAAGGATATCACATGAATTTGGAAAAGAAGTGAATCAGTGGGGAGATGGGGGAGGAAATGAAGAGACATGATTTGATCAAAATACATTAGATGCATATACAAAAAAAAAAAATTTAAAGTTTGGAAACACCCAGGCTTGTGAGATCAGCACACATCCCTGAACAGAGAACGTAACAGCTGATTTTTTAAAGCCAGTACCTTAAACAGGTTTTTTTTCTACCTGATGAATAAAGTGATTAGCAGGCAGCAGCTGTACTCACGGATTATCTCATTTAAGTCTCTGCACTAGCTGCTTCCCCCATTGCTGTGGCAAAAGCAACTTAAAGAAGGGAGAGATTTGTTTTGGCTCACAGTCAGAGGCAATAGTCCATCAAGGCAGGGAAGTCACAGCAGCAGGAGCTTGAGGCAGGTGATTACAGGCGTCTGCAGCCAGGAAGCAGAAAGAGGTGAATTCTGGCACTCAGCTCACTGTCTTCTTCTTCTTCAGTCCAGGACCTCAGACCATGGGGGTGATGTTATCCACACTCAGACTAAATCTTCCATCCTGAGTAAACACTCTCATAGACACACCTAAAGATGTGCTTCTATGGTGATTCCAAATTTAGTGTACAATAAAAATTAATCATCACATCACATGCAATAAATATGATTACATTTCTTCAACCATTTAAAAAACTGGGACTTGGGGGAATATGTTATCTACAGTTGCAAAGCCAGTATGAGAGTTTAAACAGGAGCCCAGAGAGTAAGCTCTCAGCTTGCTTTAATCCCTGTCAACACATAGCAATTTATTCTGGGTGGTAAAGAAAGAGAGCCAATGCAGTCATATGAAGTAGTTTCCAGAATTCATTTGGTCAAGAAATAAAAGAAGAGCCATTTAAGGCTTATAAGGGTCAGTCTGTCATGTCCAGGAGACAGGGCTTGACTCTGTGTAGTGTTGGTATAATGTTCTTCTGGAATGTATACAATTTACCCTTGTTCATTCAAATGCTGATTTCTCTGCCCCACTATCTGGTTTCAATCCGGATATTGCATTGTGATACTTATTCTAAGCATCACCTGTCTCAAATTTGTGTAAACATGCCACCATTTGTTCTCTGTATTATCAATTAAAACAACCAGCCACAATGCTGAGCAATGGAGAGGATAGGGTGGGACATCCTGGTCCAGAGTGGGAGGAAGAGGAAGGAGGCAGGAGAGGAGGAGAATCTGCAGGAGAGGTCTTGGAACCACATGAAGAAATGAACCGGACCTAAGATATGACTAAAAGCAAGTATAGTGGGTGAATCTAAACAGTAGGAAACTATGTGGGCTTGAAGGTTTAGGATGGAGTAACTATTGCCCAGCATTGTGCTCTAGGTTAATTAAATAAATCCCAGTCTCTGTGCAGTGATTTGGTTATACAGCTGTTTTGGAATAACTGCTGCTTAACTAAAAGATATATCAATAGTAAATATTATAACCCACAACAGTGTAGGCTCTATGGAGAAGCAGGACTTTCTTTCTTCTGATGTCTGTGTGTCCCTTCTTGGAATGGGATTTCTATTAACTCCATGCGAAGATTGGAAATACTAAGACTAGCAGGCAAGCAAGACTAACCTTGAGTTTGGGTCTTAATTCTAAGACATAACACATTCTTACCATTGTGTGTAATCCAGGCTCTGATCCTATTCTCACAATATAGGCTTCAAATTGACCTCCACTTCTAGAAACAGATTCCTAATACTCACTCTAGTCCAATAATCTAGGTTCATATAATTGTCCTTGAGTTGACTCCCCAAAGTATAGCAAGCCCTTCTGCCTACCTGCCGACTTAGTCTATGCCCCAATGTCTACTAGTCTGCTGGGGTAGTCTAGGTTCCAAACAACTGTTTGCTTCCTATCACATTTTATTCAGTAATAGCAGAAGTGATTTGCTTTTTATATTAGTAAATACATTATTTTTATCAATTCTTTGAGGAATTTAAGCATGTATTCAGTATTTTGATCATACTCACCTCTGACTCTTTCCAGTAATTCCTCCTAGACTCATTTCCCTACCCCAACTTCACATCTTCCTTTTCTACAACTCTCCAAGTCCAATTTGTGCTGCCCATATTGCTCATGGGTGTGGGAGTACCCAGTAGAACATGGTCAGTGTACCAGTGTAGCTGGTCTTTGCTACTATGTGGGTTCTTCTTTTTCCCACCTCTTATTCCCCAGTTTTACCCTCTATCACTAGAAAGGAGAGAAAAGAGGTTAGAGAGGAGAGAATGAGAAAGACAAGTATTTTTTTTTCTGTTTCTTCTTTGAGCACAAACTGCAACCACCTCCACCCCTCCTCCGAATGACAAACAACCACCCATCCACGTATCAGGGCTCTAGCATTTATATACCTTCTGAAAAGTCCCCAGAATTCCAAACATCACACAGTCGCAGAAACTATCTGCAGCTGGCAAAACTAGGGCAGAAGGCGACTCATAGCCAGCTGCTGCAAAGCAGCCCCCTAGCCTCACATCTAAAATTAAAACAAAAACATATTCTTATAATATTTCTGTTTTTTAAAGAAACCAGAATTCGAGGATTGTCACTACAGACCAAGTTAAAGAAAACCGACTCTCCCTTCCCCAGAAGTAATCAACTGTCAATAGTTCCTCAGCTAAGGGTGGGCACTCGTGAGCCCTTTCTAGAATGTTGACTGTCTTGGTCTTGCGCATGTAGCCACAGATGCTCTCAGCTCGTGTGCGCATTGGTCTTGTCACGTCTGTAGGATGATGTTTCACGCTGGGCTTCCCAACCCTTAGCTCTTACAGTATTTCTGTGCCTAGACTTCCATGGCTCTTGGCTGAGCACTGTACACACGCTTATTCTTCCACGCTGACCTGTTGAGTCCCTGCCCTTATTGCTATACGCTGGACAAGAAAACTTCTCTGATGAGACCTGAGAGTTGCTGGAAGTGATGGACTTTTAGTTATCGTGTGGACTGAGTGTCCAGTGCTGGTGAGAGAATGTAGCAATCTCAATGCACTAAGCCTCTTACACTGTGACTCCTGAGGCAAATGTGTACTGATAGTACGGACGCAGTAAAAGAATAAGAAGCACAGAACTAACCTTTCCGCTGATAAAAGGCCAAGAACAAATGAAATAAATTTATCATAATAGAGATCAGAACAATAGTTACCTCTTAAGAGAGGTATTGATTAGAAAGGCCACACAGGAAGTTAGGAGGGAATGACAATGCTTTCTGCCTGGTTCTGGTTTGGTCGATGATGATGCTCAAGATTTGAGCATTGTACTATATGGAAATTAAAATGCCAAAATAAAGGTGGGGAGACAAAGCTTAGAAAGCTTATTCCACCTTTCCTCTTCCTGCTTTTTAAATACGGTTATTCTTTTTAAAAATATTTTTAAATTTATCTATTTATTTATTTATTGGGGGAGGGGCACATAGCCCTGAACACCTGTAGAGGTCAGAGGACAACCCAAAGGAGTTAGGCTCTCTCTTTTCACCATGTGAGTCATATGACTGGAACTAAGGTCATCAGGCTTAGAGGCAAGTGCCTTCACCCAGGAGCCATCTCACTGACCTGCCATTATTATTCTTAACTGTTCACAGTGGGGGAGCTTTGTAGGAGACTAGGCTTTTCTGTTTTGTTCCACAAAAGCACATACACCTGTCAACATCCAATCTCACTGATTCTCTTCAGCTAGAAAAAAAGTAAACAAAATTATTTATTTAACATCAAAGATAATTTTTTAAAATATGTTTTCTGTGATCTAAAGTGAAATCATAGAGAATAATTAATGGCAACAGGCAAGAACAAATTAAATTCACTCATGTTTTTATAATTGAAATTCTTACTGGGTTAGCATGCCTGTGCTTCTTTGTAGCCAAGCATTGGTGAGTAAAATATGTTGCAGAAACAAAGCTATGACATTGTTGTGTTTAACTTTTCTCCTTACAATGTTCTTATCCTCTATCTCGGGTTTTAAATGTTTCTTATTCTTTACACTGAAAGTTAAAGATTGCTTTTAATCTAAAAAGGGGTGGTGAGAATTTCTGGAAATCCATAGAAATGATCACCAGTCATATCGTGTGTTAATTAGCAGTCATATAGAATCAATTTGGGAGAAAATAAAATACTCTTTAACTAACGTGTTAGGGGCATAAGATCCACTAGTTTTCTTTATAGGTGTCATTCTGAAATGAGTAAGTCTGAAACTGTGTGAAGCCAAAGTCAAGACACTTCATGGCATCTGGGCTGAATTCTGATTGCCTGTGTAAACAACTCATCAATCTTACCATCTTCAAGGGGCATGAGAGACACAATTCCCTATTACCTGACACAAAATAAATATGAAAAAAATTTAACATCGATGTTGGGCTTTCAAACACACTAAACAATTGGAAATTGAAATGAAGTTTCACTTATTCTCAAAATTGAATTTTGTCCCAAGATGACAAGCTCTATTTAGAAGATAACAAGTCATTGCTGTGTTTGGAGAAGATTGTTCCAGCCATTACTAGATTTAAATTTCCAAGGCTCTATTCTCTCCCTTTTCATTTATTTCTGGGAAACAAGGTAAGGTTAAGTCCTAAGATGAAAATTTAGTATTGCTTATATTCTGTTGAATAGTAAATAGTTTTAACAACAGTATTCCATTGCAGCATATTTGTAAATTTAGTATGTAACTTCTCCAAGAAACTAAGAAGTGGCAGCAGTTTATAGATAGAATGCTGTGTTTAATGAAAATTCCTGGACAAATGTTCTACTTTGTAATATATTATTCTAATAAGTTGTGGCCCAGCATTTGTTATCTTTCCACTACAATAAAATACTTGTTTAGTTCAATGGCAGGTATGTAGTAATATGTTCCCACAAATACGTGTGGCAATTTGAAGAAAAAGATACCTATTACAGCATTTGTTTGTTTGTTGGCTGTTTGGTTGATTTTGAGACAGAGCCTGACCGTATCACTTCGGCTGGCCTCAAACACAAGATCCTCCTGTCTCCTCTCCTAAGTTTTAGGAATACAGGGGTGCCACAGTCAAGTGGGATAATTTTTTATATATTTGTATCCTTACAGCCTACTGACTATGGCTGTAAAAGATTCCCAGCATACATCTGTTAGAATAAGTTAATTATTCTTTATTTTTCTGTTGCAATGCCTGGTTATCTCAAATGAATTACCACACCATTCCTCATGGAACAATATTTCTTTTTTTGTATTTTACTTAATTTATTTATACACTTTACACCCTGTTTTCAGGCCACCCTCTCCTCCCAGTGACCCCCCTCACACACCCCTTCCCTGAATTCTCTTCTCTCCTTCTCCTCAAAGGAGGGGAGGTCCCCATGGGAATCAACCTCCCCTGACCCATTAAGTCTCTAAAGAACTAGGCACATCCTCTCCACTGAGGCCAGACAAGGTAGCTCAGTTAGGAGAACAAAATCCAAAGGGAGGCCTCAGAGTCAGAGAGGACCCCCCTCCAGTTGTTGGGGCATCCACATGAAGACCAAAGTGTGTACCTGCTACATATGTACAGGGGGCCTGGGACCAGTACATGCATGCTCTTTGGTTGGTGGTTCAGTCTCTGTGAGCCCCCATGGGCCCAGGTTAGTTGACTCTGTGGTCTTCTTGTGGAGTCTTTGACCCCTCTGGCTCCCTCAGCTGCTCCCCCCAACTCTTCCATAGGACTCCCCGAGCTCTATCCATTGTTTAGCTGCGCGTCTCTGCATCTGTTTCCATCAGCTGCTGTGTGAAGCCTCTCAGAGGAGTTATGCTAGGCTCCTGTCTATAAGCATAGACAAGTAATATTAAAAGTGCCAGGGATTGGGTCCCTCTCAAGAGATGGGTCTCGAGTAGGGCAAGTTAGTCTTTGGTTGGCCATTCCCTCAATCTTTGTTCCATCTTTGTCCCTAAACATCTTGTAGGCAGAAAAAAATGGGGGTCAAAAGTTTTGTGGATGGGTGGGTATCATCCCTCCAATGGAAGACTTGCCTGGCTACAGGAGGGGACCATTTCAGGCTTGATATCTGCCGCTGCTAGGAGTCTCAGCTAGGGTAGCCCCCATAGACTTCCTGGAGCCTCCTCTATCCCAGGTCTCTGGCATGTCCCAGAAATGGCCCCACTTCCGATTTCCATTCCCTCACCCTGCCCTCTCTCCCCTGATCTCCCTGCTCCTAATTCCCAGCCCTGATCCCCTCCCCATCTCCTCTCCTACCCAGTTCCCTCCACCCATCCACCTCCAATACCAATTTTATTTCCCTTTCTGAGTAAGAGTCAACCATCCTCCCTTGGTATGTCCATTTAACTTAGGGTCTGTGGATTGTAGCATGCTTATCTAGCACTATGTGGCTAATTTCCATTTATCAGTAGTACATACACCATGCACATTCTTTTGAGTTTGGGCTAACTCACTCAGAATGATTTCTTTTTTCTAATTCCATTCATTTTCCTGAAAATTTCAAGATACACTTGTTTTTAATAGCTGACTAGTATTGCTTTGTGTAAATGTGTCACATTTTATTTATCTGTTCTTTGGGTGAGGGACATCTAGGTCATTTCCCTTTTCTGACTATTGCGAATAAAGCTGCTATGAACATAGTTGAGCAAATGTCCTTATGATGAGGTCAGTCATCTTTTGGGTATATGCCCAGGAGTGGTACAGGTTGGGTTTTGTGGTAGAACTAGTCCCAATTTTCTGAGAAAGGACCAGATTGGTTTCAAAAGTGTTTGCACAAGTTTCCATCCGTGTTCCTCTTGTTCCACAACCTCACCCGTATGTGCTGTCACTTGGGGTTTTTATCATGGCCATTCTGACTGGCATAAGATGCAATCTCAGGGTTGTTTTGATTTGCATTTCCCTGATGACTAAGGAGGGTAAACATTTTTTAAAGTGCTTCTCAGCCATTAGAGATTCCTCTGTTGAGAATTCTTGTTTTCACTCTGTACCTCATTTGTAATTGGATTATTTGGTTTGTTGGTGTCTAATTTCTTCAGTTCTTTATATATTTTTGATATTACCCCTCTGTCAGATGAAGGGTTAGTGATGATCTTGTCCCATTCTGTTGGCAGCCATTTTGTCCTATTGACAAGCTTTTCAGTTTCATGAGGTCCCATTTATTTATTGTTGATTTTAGAGCCTGAGCTGTTGGTGTTCTGTTCAGGAAGTTGTCTCCTGTGCCAGTGAGTTCAAGGCTATTTCTCACTTTTTCTGCTATTAGATTTAATGTATCTGGTTTTATGTTGAGGTCTTTGATCCTCTTGGACTTGGGTTTTGTGCAGGGTGATAAGCATGGATCTATGTGCATTCTTCTACATGCAAACATCCAGTTAGACCAGCACCACTTGTTGAAGATTCTTTCTTTGTTCCATTATACAGTTTTGAATCCTTTGTCAAAAATCAAGTGTCCATTGGTGTGTGGGTTATTTCTGGATCTTTGATTTGGTTCCATTGATCAACCTGTCTGCCTTTATGCCAATACCATGCAGTTTTTATTACTATTGCTCTGTAGCTTAATCAGAGATGGTGATACCTCCAGAAGTTCTTTTATTGTTTAGAATGCTAATCACTATCCTGGTTTTTTTTCCATATGAGGTTGAGAATTGTTCTTTCAAGGTTTGTAAAGAGTTGTGTCAATATTTTGATGAGAATTGCATTGAATCTGTAGATTACTTTTGGTAGGATGGCCATTTTAATATGCTAATCCACAAGCATGGGAGATCTTTTCATCCTTTGATATCTTCTTCATTTTCTTTCTTCAGGGACTTGAAGTTCTTGTCATACAGGTCTTTATTTCACTTGCTTGGTTAGAGTTACACCAAGATGTTTTCTGTTATTTGTGGCTATTGTGAAGGATGTCATTACCCTAACTTCTTTACAACCCACTTATTATTTGTATAAAGGAGGGCTACTGAATTTTTTGAGTTAATTTTGTACCTAGTCACTCTGCTGAAGGTGTTTATCAGCCGCTGGAGTTTCCTGGTAGAATTTTTGGGGCCACTTATGTATACTATCGTATCATCTGAAAATTGCAATACTTTGATGTCTTCCTTTCCAATTTGTATCCCCTTGATCTCCTTTAGTTGTCTTATTGCTCTAGCTAGGAGTTTAAGTACGTGTGAGTCGCCTTGTCTTTCCACTAATTTTAGTTGAACTGATTTTAAGTTTCTCTCCATTTAGTTTGATGTTGGCTATAGACTTGCTGTATGTTGCATTTACTATGTTTAGGTATGTGCCTTGTATCCTAGATCTCTCCAAGACTTTTAACAGGAAGGGGTGTTAAATAATGTCAAAGGCTTTTTCAGCATCTAAAAAGATCATCATGTGTGGTTTTTTTTTTCTTTCAGTTTGTTTATATGGTGGATTATATTGATGGATTTCTCTATATTGAACCACCCCTGCATCCCCGGGATGAAGCCTAGTTGATCATGGTGGATGATGTTTTGATGTGTTTTTAGATTTGGTTTGTGAGTATTTTTTTTAGTATTTTTGCATCAATCTTTGTTAAAGTGATTGGTCTGAAATTCTCTTTCTTTGTTGGATCTTTGTATGGTTTAGGTATTAGGATGAATGTGACCTCATAGAATGAGTTCAGTGATGTTCCTTCTGTTTCTGTTTTGTGGAATAGTTTGAGGAATATTGGTATTAGCTCTTCTTTGAAAGCCTGGTAGAATTCTGTCCTGAATCCATCTGGCCCTAGGCTTTTGGTTGGAAGGCTTTTTATGCCTGCTTCTATTTCTTTCGGGGTTATAGGTATACCTAAATTGTTTACATGATCTTGATTCAACTTTGCCAAGTAGATTCTATCAAGAAAATTTCCATTTCATTTAGATTTTCCAATTTTGTGGAATATAGGCTTTTGAAAGAAGACTTAATAATTCTTTGGTTTTTCTCGGTGTCTGTTGCTTTGTCCCACTTCCACTTCTGATTTTGTTAATTTGGACTCTGTCTCTCTGCCTTTTGGTGAGTTTAGGTAGGGGTTGTCTATCTTGCTGATTTTCTCAAAGAACAAGCTCTTGGTTTCTTTCATTCTTTGTATTGTCTCTTTGTTTCTAATTTATGGATTTCAGCCCTGAGTTTGATTATTTCCTGCCATGTAGTCCTCTTGGATGTTTTTCTTCCTTTTCTTCTAGAGCTTTCAGGTATGCTATTAAAGTTGCTAGCATGAGATCTCTAAAATTTTTTTATGAAGGCACTTATTGCTATGAACTTTCCTCAGCACTGTCTTCATTGTGTCCCATAGGTTTGGGTATGTTGTGCCTTCATTTTCATTGAATTTTAGGAAGTCTTTAATTTCTTTCTTTATTTCTTCCCTGACCCAGTCGTCATTGAGTAGGGTGATGTTCAGTTTCCATGAGGTTGTAGGCTTTCTGTTGTTTCTGTTATTGTTGAAGTCCAGCTTTAGTCCATTATGATAAGATACAAGGGTTTATTTCCATTTTATTTTATTGGTTGAGGCTTGCCTTGTGACCCACTAGATGGTCAGTTTTGGAGAAGATTTGTGAAGTGTTGAAAAGAAAGTATATTCTTTTGTGTTTGGGTGAAAAATTCTGTAGATGTCTATTAGGTCCATTTGATTCATGACATCTGTTAGTTTCATGAGTACCCACACATAGATGGCAAACCACCTCTACACACATACACATGAAGATAAAAAACAATATTTAAGCCTCTCTGGAAACTTGCTTCTTAAAGGTCTCATTAATACCCTATTATTATTTAATTAAGTTGAGTTATAAATCAAAACTAACATCACAAGCCCATCCCACAAACACATCATTCTGTATTACAAAATTCTACCCCCAACCTGCTAAGTTCATGGAGATCTCGTCATCCAAAATATGTTTCTTCCAGCTGCAAAAATCCCCTGATCTCAATAGTTTCAATGTTGTTCAAAAGTCTTTTCTATTATTTAAAACCAGCTCTTGACTGAAGGTCCCTGTCATATTAAAAAAAGTAAGTTCATACTTCTAATGTATGTTGCAGGATATTCGGTCACATTGTGAACACTGAGGTTTTGTTGTTTACTGGGGGGGGGGGAGCCTATTTCTAGTTATAGTCTCACTCAGCCCTAGCAATCCAAGACAAGATTAACCTTTAATCTAAGACAAGATTAGCCTTAGGTCAAGAGGAGAAGCAAGCAACAAGTGGACAGGGACTGGACATAGAAAAAAGAAGAAGTGAGGAGGACAAATAAGATGCACAGGAAGTAGAGGGGACATTGAGTTTGAGAGGTTTTGAGTCAGCGTGGAGAACTACTTTTTATCTTAAAATTTTTATTTTTTTTTCTTCACAGTTTATTCATTATATATCCTGACTGAAACCCTCTCCCTCAACTTCCCCCAGTCCCACCCTCCCTCCCTCTTCCCCCATCCCCTTCCCCTAGTCCCCTGAAGGGACATCTTTTTTTTTTGCAGGGGGAGAAAGGGGGAGGTGTTGGCAGAGAAGGAAAGCCAGCTGGATGTTCTCTTTGCCTCTCCTAGCTAGTAGGCTTTCATCCCAGCATCTGGCTCCCAAGACTTTACTGGCAAAATTGAATTGCGATTTCCTTAAAAAAACAACAACTATACAATGGAACAGGTAAACATTCCCTTTCTAAAAGTAGGGAAAGGAATATAGCAAACAGAGAACAGGTCACCCCAAAACTCAGCATGGCAAACATCAAACATCCTGCAGCTTAATGGGGCTCTTAGTGGCTCCATCTGGACTCAAATAGACCTTGGTACCCACCCATGCAGTTTTGATATATGTACATAGCCTCTCTCGGTTCAGCTCTACTCCATACTCCTCTCATCAGATATCGCAGGGTCATGGCATGCCCAACAAGTACAGCTTTGGCTTCATTTACAATTTCTTAAACAACCAACTTAAAAGCTGCATACAGGAATCCTACTCTGCTATGAACACCCTCGCCTCAGCAGATTTCTGGAACTTTGGTGAAATCTTCCATCATGATATAACTCTTGTATTTTGCATGGCTGAAAAACCAATAACATATAGATAATGCTGCCAGGTTCAGCTGCCAGCTTGAGATACAATCTGGCTTCCTTCTACCACAGCTGTGCACCTCAGTGTCAAAACATGGGCGAACACATCTCTGGATGATTGGTTTCATGCAGAGACTACTTTGAATGGTATTCGCAGTTCAGTCACTCCCCTTTCAGACGCATTTATGTTTTTACATGATGGAATCTTCCTTGGGTTGTGTCTTGTCCTCAAATCATCTTTATTGTCTCATTCAAAATGTGAGTTTTCTCCTAACTTGAGCTATTCTCCACATGTGGCATAATTAGCCCACTGGAACTCTGTGGACAGGGGGCGAGAGTCCTGCAAATGTAAACAGTGTTCTACAGAGTCGCTTTCCCTCAATCCATTAGCCTTCTGGCTCCTGCATCTGTGTGATGTGAAACCTTGACAATTACTGGCATTCCTCCCAGACAGCAATTTTGTCCCTTTGCTAAGGCACTGAGAATTGGATTCTGCAAGAAACTTGCTTTGCCAATTGCCTTATTACCAAGGGCTGTCCACACTCTTCTGTGCACTTCCTGTGTGTGTTTCTTCGGTCATTTGACTTGATCCTCTTGGACTCTTAATGTGCTATCACAGACTATTGGGTTTCTTGCATACCCGAGACACCTGCAGTGTGAATGTCCCCTACCATCATATCAGTTCCCACAATGCACTTCAGAAAGCCAAATCAGAACCCTCAGAACCTCTCTGTCTTTCAGTAATACTGAGATAAGTTGAACTATTAATAATTTTTCTGATATCGAATGTAATCAATAAAAATATACAAAAAAATCTGATTAAAATGCGGATTTAGAACTCCTACATTTTTAATGTTAAATGTTGTTTGGAGAATGTCATACAATGTATTTTGACCATATTTATCCTCCTCCCTCTACTCCTCCCAGATCTACCCCCCTTCCGTATTTACCCAACATAATGTATTCATTTTTTTTTTTAACCTGCAGAATCTAATGCCCACATAAAAGCCAAAAGCCTGAGGGGGGAAGGAAGAAAGCCTCACCAGGCCACAGAGCAAGACAATGCAGCCAGTCCTAATGAGAGCTGATAGGCTAGGGTCAGATGGAAGGGGAGGAGGACCTCCCCTATCAGGGGACTAGGGGAAGGGCATGGGAGAAGAAGGAGAGAGGGTGGAATTAGGAGGGGATGAGGAAGGGGGATACAGCTGGGATACAAAGTAAATAAATTGTAATATATTTAAAATGGGAATTAATTTTTAAAAAGCCAGGGGTTTGCTTCTATAATCTCGGCACTTGGAAAGGCAGAAACAAGGGGATCGTTGGGGCTTGCTGGCCAGCAAGTTTAGCCAGTGAGCTCCAGACTCAGTGAGAGATCCTGCCTCAAAAAACAGAGTAGAGCGCAACTGAAGAAGACACAACATCAAACCCTGTCTTCCATATGCACATGTACTATAAGACACATGTGCACACAGAGAGAGAGAGAGAGAGAGAGAGAGGGAGGGAGGGAGGGAGACAATGGAGTAGTGTAACCAAACCCTTGACCTCTTTATCTTGAAATGGCAAATGTGCTTTTTGTTTAGTACTTCCAGTCCACCGCTGACTGCAGGCAACTGAAGCCACAAAAAGCTAACTCAAAGAGTAAGTGAATACCACTGAGCTTAGAATGCTTTTGGCCTGTGCTAACAGTGCTTCGACATTTGTTTGATTGCTTCCTACCTAACTTTCATGCTAGATAAAACAGCAGTAAGCACAGAAGAGCTGTATTTAAACTACTTCATGAAGAACAGTATATGCCAATATAATATAAAAATACATATTAAAAAATTCAATATATTATTTTATTATGATTCTATTTGGGAGCTTTAATTTGAAATAAATTTATGAGCTATCACTTTCAAACAGCTCTTTCCAAATGTGATAGGCAGATTATTTCATTCAAATGCAGGCAATGCTAGAAAGCTTTAAAAGAACAATCCCCATGCCTAGCTGTGGCTAGGTAAAGTTTTAAACAAAACTCACACAAATCTCCAACTTAGCTGGCTCCCCTAAGTATTCATGTTACATCTTGTTCCCTCACACATCTCTCCCAGTAGGGTATGTTTATGGCTAAGTGGCTGTTTTGCAGTTTCAAAGTCCTTTGATATTTATGCAAGTGTTTCAGAAAATCACCCTTTGCTCCAAGGGAAGCATGAATTTGTGATGGAGGCCCAAAACACTCTACAGTTGGCAAGTGGTGGCAGATCTCGGCTGTTGTAGACTTTTCCAAACCATAATTGTCATCAGAGCATCTCTCCAACTTCTCTTTGCTAAACACATTTCTAATTCCCTCTCCTTGTCCTTTATCCAAATCCCCACTTCTCCCAAAGGATCGCTTTCCTCTAATAACTATCTTGGAGTTATCATCTGCTGTCCTCTTGTGACCTGCACAGCAACCAAAACATTTATAATTTATGAACTGAAACATCGCCAGACACAGAATTGGGATCACAAGTGTGATGCAGGTTTCACCTCTGTAAAGTAGGTTGGAAAAGCTTCTCCCCCTTCGGGTTGGTGTGAGTACAGCAGCCAGCCTGCCCTCTGCCAAAAGATGCACTGACTCTGCTGATCCCTTGACAGATCCCTTACTGTCAAGGCTGGCAGATCTCATCGAAGCTTTCAGAAGGTCCGAGCATCCACAAAGGATTTTTGAAAGAGAGAGGTATTTCTCATATGACCTCACCTGCCTGGAAAGTGATTAATAGTGCATGGAATTGAGGTTTCAATACACCCTGATTTATAATCCACCCCACATCCTTGGGTACTGTCAGATAAAGTTGTCAGCACATGGTAAGCCCTAAGTGTCTGTCTCAAAGACTTTGAAGTAGGCTGTGAAGCACTTGTCTCCCAAGTACCTCAAACAACTGTTCGAGGATCTGACTATATCCTGGTATTCATACTCAGGGCAAGCTGCAGTCATTTGCAAGAGATGTACAGTACATCAGTGAACTCTGGGCTTCTTTCACAGCCACGATTTGCTTTACTAATAATGGAAAATTGAACAAACCAGATGTATAAAATAAAAATATCTCCTTATACACTATCCTCAGATAAACTCTAAGTACATATTTATAATCAATAAACTAAGACAAGAGGCAAAATTTGTGTTCCAGCCTTTAAAATTACCAATTAAGGGAGATCCAAGATGGTGCACCGTATCTGACCAGCAGCTCAAAAGTGAGAGCAGAGTGACTGCATGTAGTACTGTGGACACCAAAACTGCAAGAGGAAAGCCCATGGGAAAACGTGAGGGTTCAACTTCAGGTCACCCAGCTAACCACAGGAAAAGTTCCCGAGCTCCCACCCAGCACAGCCTCAACCCTGGGCCACCCTCCCAATCCCATCTTCTGTGGATACCATCTGGGTACCAACAGCCCTCGTCTCCAACCTTGGGGGACCACTCTCACCATCCCGTGGAGTAAATACCTTCCAGTACCAGGGACAAGGCACCAACGTGGGCCACCCAATCTCACCATGCAGTGGAAAGGATACATTCTGGTACCAGGAGCCTGAGGCTTCAAACTGGGGTGCCCACTCTCACCATCCCAGGCTTGGGGATCCAACCTCTGGCCTCCTGATGCTTGGGACCCACAAAAGCAAACCCAAATGCTGCTCCAGAGCTCAATCAGTCTGACTAAGGAGTCCAGCAAGAACTCTGAGCCCACAGGTTCTTTAAAAAGGCTGCGCCCAGCAAGCACAGTGTCTGAGCACAGTGCCTGGGCTCACTAACCTCAAAGCAAGAAAACCAGTAGCAGGGCAGCTGACTCCAGGGCTTCCCTTGGTGAAAAAAAGGATCTCCAAGCTCCTAAGGAATCCACTTGGTCCCTGAGAGACCAAAGGATTAAAAACCAGTGGCTATTATTTTAAAGTTTAAAGCACAAGTGTAAACAGAGGCCAGCAAATGGAGATAGGTCTAGCCACCTTCGGGAAAGTACTAGCCTTAATGCCCTGAGAGGAAGAACTAGCTTTACTGCGTTCCTTCCTGTCCAATAGCTATACAGTTGCTAGGAAACTGGCCCATCCCCCTAGGAAGGGACGCCAGACCATTAATGGTTTCCAGGGGCCTTCCTATAGCCAATCAATTCAAAATGCAACATCCCTTTTTGTGTTTTGACCAATAGATGCTTGCCAGGCAGGAATCCCCCTGCTTTGGGCACACTGGGAGGAACCAGAATCTTTAAATCACCCAACTAACCTGAGCACGAGGCTCTCAGCTTTCACTGCTTTGGCGGTGAGGATATGTGGGCCCAAGCTGTAACTTGTAATAAAATGATCCTCATGTGTTTTGCAATGGACTCAACTCCTGGTGGTGGTCTTTTGGGGTCTTGTGATTTGGGCACAGCAGTCCCGAGGATTTTTACATCTGAGGAGAGCCTCCAGCAAGTCTTTGAGATCTACGCACAAGTCTGAGCTCATTCCCACCTGTCTGAAAAGGGCTCCTGCAGGAACATCAAGCTTCTTGCCCAGGGCTCTTCCCGCACCCCCAAGAACTCCAGGAGGCAACAGGATCTACAATGCCAGAGACAACCAGATGGCTCCAAGGACAGAACAAAAACATAAGCAACAAAAGCCAGAACAATATGGCATCCCCAAAACCAAGTTATCTCAAGGCAAGCAGCCCTGGATACCCTAAAGCAACGGAAACACCAGAAAATGACCTTAAATCTATGCTTACGTAGATGATAATGGAGAAAAAGAATAAAATCCATAAAGAAATACAGGAAGATACAGTCAAACAAATTGAGGCCTTTAGAGAGGAAATAAATACATCACTGAAACAAATACAGGAAAGTACAAACAAACAGGTGAAGGAATTGAACAAATCATTTAATGAAAGGCAGGAAAATGCAAACAAACAGGTGAAGGAAATTTAAAAATGGTTCAAGAACTTAAGTTGAAAATAAAAATATTAAAGAAAGCACAAACTGAAGAAATTCTGGAGAGGGAGAATTTAGGAAATAAAACAGGAACTACAGAAGTAAGTGTCACCAACAGAATATGAGAGAGGGAGGAAAGCATCTCAGGTGTAGAAGACACAGTGGAAACAATCAATGCATCCATCAGAGAAAATGTTAAATCCAAAAAAATCCTGACACAAAACATCGAAGAAATTAAAAATACCATGAAAAGATGAAACCTAAGAAGAATAGGAAAGAATAAAAGCAAAAGACCTAAGAATAATAAGAAAGTACAGATTTCCGACTCCAAAGACCAGAAAATATTTTCAATAAAATCATAGAAGAAAATTTCCCCAATCTTAAGAAAAAAAATGCCTATAAGCATAAAAAGGCCTTCAGAACACTAAATAGATTAGACCAAAAAAATAAAGTCCTCCTGTCACATAATAATCAATACAGAAGAAAGAAAAATTATGAAAAGCTGCAAGGAAAAAAGGCCAAGTAACGTACAATGGCAAGCCTGTCAGAATCACACCTGACTTCTCAGCAGAAGCCATAAAAGCCAGAAGGGCCTGGGCAGACATCTTACAAACCCTCAGAGACCACAGACTACTATACCCAGCAAAATTTTCAATCATCATAGATGGAGAAAACCAGAAATTCCATGACAGAACCAAATTTAAACAATATCTATGAACAAACCCAGCCATATAGAAGATACTAGAAGGAAAATTCCCACATGAGGTTAACTATACCCAAAAAGACACAGAATTTCACTACAGAAAAACCAAAATTAGATAAGCAAACAAACACACTACTGCAACCAACATCAAAATAAAAGTAACTAACAGTCACTGCTCATTAATAGCTCTAAACATCAATGGTCTCAACTCTCCAATAAAAAGACACAGACTATCAGCTACATCTGAGCAGGGGGTCTAGGTTCTCTCCATATATGGTCCCCCTGAGTGAGGTAACCCAGAACCAGAAAGACATAAATGGTATATACTCACTTATAAGCAGATACTAGCCATATAATACAGAATAACCACACTGCAATCCACAGACCTAAGAAGCTAAATAACAAAGAGGACCCTAAGGAGATGTTTAATTTTCATTCAGAAGGGCAAACAGGATAGACACCAGAAGCAGTTGAAGAGAGGGAACAGGATGGGAACCTACCATAGATGTCCTCTGAAAGACTCCACCCAGCAGAGGATCAAAGCAAATGCTCAAACTCAGAGTCAAACTCTGGGCAGAACACAGGGAGTCATATGGAAAAGTGGGGGATGGAAGGATCCATGGGGACAGGAGCTCTATAAGAAGACCAACTGAGCCAACAAATCTGGGCCTGAGGAAGGGGGGTTGTAGAGACTGATGCACCAACCAAGCACAATGCTGTGTTCTGAAGGGCTCATCGTCTACAATCCCTTCTGCCTTTCTACATTCAAGTATTGGCAGTGGAATTCCCTTGAGACATCCAAATATAAGTACAATGATATTTCTCCTATCAAAGATAACTCTTTTTAAAAAATGCCCATTCGTTCCAAGTTTAGGTAAAGAGAGTCTGTTGGGCATAACCCAGTGTTTCTCAATGGATCAAGGGTTGTTGTCATGAATAGTAATTACTATACTGAACTGTTTTGAATGTTTTTCTTTCTCTTTCCAACTTCATGCCTACTATTTACTGTCTTTTGTTTGTCTTTAGTTCATTGTATGTTTAATTTTAGCATGTAAATAGGGGAATGAATACAATTTAGAGTCAAAAACAAATACTTCCTCTCCTGTCTTAGTTATGAACTAATCTGATACAAAAAAAAAAAAAATAGATAAGTGAGGTATCGAAGGAGATGCTGAGACTCATAGCCAAACTTTGGGCAAAGTTCAGGGAATCTTATGAAAGAAAGGGGAGATAGGAAGATGTGGAGGGGACAGGAGCTCCACAAGGAGAGCAACAGATCAAAAATTCTGGGTACAGGGGTTTTTTCTGAGACTGATTCTTCAATCAAGGACCATGCATGGAGATAACCTAGAACCCCTGCTCAGATGTAGCCTATGGCAGCTCAGTCTCCAAGTGAGGTCCCTAGTAATGGGAACAAGGACTGTCTCTGACACAAACTCAGTGGCTGGTTCTTTGATCACCTCCCTTTAAGCGGGGAGCAGGCTTATTAGCCACAGATGAAAACAATGCAGCCAGTCCTGATGAAACCTGATAGGCTAGGGCTAGAGAGAAGGGGAGGAGAACCTCCCTTATCAGTGGACTTGGGAGGAGCATGGGAGGAGATGAGGGAGGGAGGATGGGACTGGGAGGGGATGAGGGAAGGGGCTACAGCAGGGATTCAAAGTAAATAAACTGTAATTTATAAAAATATAAATAGGTCTCATCAGGAGTGGCTGCCTTGTCCTCTTCTGTAGCCTGGTAAGGCTGCTTCCCCCTCGGGGGGAGGTAATTAAAGAGCAGGCCAATCAGTTCATGTCAGAGACCTAATTGACTAGGATCAGAAGGAAGGAAAAGCGGTCCTCCCCTATCAGTGGACTTGGGGAAGGGCATGCATGAAGAGGGTGGAGGAAGGGAGGGATTGGGACGGGAGGAGGGAAGGAACCACGGGGGGGGGGGGGGGA
>NW_026591450.1:4982075-5035809 GCF_907164565.1 Psammomys obesus | reverse complement strand
GGGGGGGGGGGGGATACAAAGTGAATAAAGTGTAATTAATAAAGAAAAATAATAATAAAAAATAAAATAAAATAACCCTAAGGGAAATTAAATATTTAATTGTATGGAATGAAAGAAATAATTACATGTTTTTATTGACATGCAAAAATGAAAAAGAAAAATAAACAAATAGCCTCAAAAAATATAAATAATTTTTTTAAAAGTGAAAAAAGAGATAAGTGAATAATTGATTATTACTCTTGAAACTGATCTAACTAATATTTGAATGATGTTTAGAGTCTGACCAGTTAAGGATTCTTGAAATTGATTCAGAATATGGCAGGTTTATAAAGCTATGTCTTAGATGCTGAAGAGGATAGTCCAGATATCTGCTTCCTGAGAATAGCTAGTTCACTAGAGAAAAGAGAGACGCCCAAAATAATATACACTGCTGCCATGGCCCTTGGTTGCCTCGTGCACCCAGAATCCTAGATCATATGTGTAAAGAAAGCACACACTTTGAACCCAGGACTTAGAGGAACTGACCTGTAACTTCCCTGCAAGCCTCCTCCTTGAGGCCTACTTCTAATAGTATCTAAGGTGCCAAGGGAGAAAAGCAAGGAAAAATCCTGCTAAGCTGTAAAGCCTGTGAACCATAATAATGACCATCACAGGAAGTTCCCAAAAGGTGCAACAATGGCATTTACATCTAGGGAGATAAAGGAAATAAACTAGAGGCTTGCTTCTAAATTAACTGGTAGCATCTAAAGGAGTGGAGGGTACAGGCAGGCTAGAACAAACCATTATGTGTCTTCATACTTAGCCAACTGACAGTAAGAAAGCTTCACTTCCAAACAGCCAAATGAAGACAGGAATCCCAGTTCTCAGAACAATGTGAGAGAATGACCTACAGACAATTAACAATCCTCACTAATCTGGAATATTTTCATGATTAAATTAAAAGATAAATGCTGTGTACTTAATTATGAAGATTAAACTAAACGATATTTAATTGTAAGTAGAAGACTAAAGGCTCTCCAACAATGCAGAAGGCCTTCACTGAGCCCCAGTACCACCTCCATTTTTTCTCTCATCTTTTCTTGCCACTTCCTTGGCATTAGAACCTGTGTGACATGACAACAGTAGCTCTGCAAATTAACAGGAGTGTCTCTCTCCATGGTGACTGACAAGTAACTAGAGACCTCTTCACTTCAGTTTTTCTTGATGTATTCAAAATGCCATTCGCTCAAAACTGTTCTCAGCCCTGTGCTACCTGGAGACTGTTCAGAAGCTTGTTACCAGGTGACAGCAGAACGTCACAGAAACTACAGTTTTAGTTTTGGTTGTCTTATTTTTTTAGGACTCTTTTTCTTTAAATGTTCCTGTGGGGTAGGGAAATATGTATACAAACATATATATGTCCCAAATAAACAATACAACTTCCTTACTCTATATGATGTTACTTGTATGTGGTATGTGTATGTGTTAACATACGGTTATTTTGTCCTTATATCTGCAGATGTAGTTCTCACCTCATAGCAATAAACTTCTTTCTGTAACAGAAGGAAACCATTACAGAAAACCGCACCTGATCAAAACGGAGGACCTAGAGAACACAGTTTCACCTTAAAATATAAAACACAACTCCTGTACTAAAATCTCAGGGAACATTGCAGAAGAAGGATGGGAAGATTATAAGAGCCTGAGGAATAAAGAGCTTTCTGTGAGATTGTGTCTGAAGCTACAACCATTAAGTCTCACCAACATGACTGCCTAAACATGAACTGAATGACGATGGCACCAATGGACACGGTACCGAGGACAGGGGAAAGCGCACAACATCTACAAGAAGAAAACTACAGGCAACTAAGGAATGCTGAGAGAAGAAAAAAATAATTTTCCCAGTAAGGAGCAGACCAACCTAGACAGTTTACATATAACAGTAAGCATAATTAGTTTCTTGAGTTTAAAAAGATTTAAAGTGTGACCCTTAATTTTTCTAAAAATTTGCAACCTAGTTTTAAAACAGCTATCATAAGTTGTTTCAAACCCAAAATGTTTGTGGTGAATACCAAGATTAGGAGCTCTAAGTTAAGTGAAGAAAGACAAGAGAAGTTTATTGCACCTTATCTACAATGAAAGGATGAGAAGAAAACCAGTATACTAGTCAAGTTCAGCATCACATATCACAAATATCACTCAAACACACACACATACAAAATAACAGAAATCCATACTCACAGGGTAAAAGCAGATAAACGATATAAGTACCTCAGAAAAAGATGAATTTCCTGATAAGGCTGTCATTAAAACAACAACAACAACAAAAGTGGAACCTAAAGAAAGTCTGTAGGCCCTGTAAACTTGACAGCAGCCCCAAGGTGGCAGCTGACCACACCAGATGGCAGCTGGTGTGACCCCGAATGGCAGATGACAACACCAAATGCTGCAGCCCAGGGACTGAGACTTAGAGCCGTGTCCTAGGCCCCATGGCGGTTATAGCGGGTGAGAGTTAGTCCAAAGGCCCTAGAAACGACCACTTGGGCAACTAGTTGCATGCAGAATGAGTGAAGTTGCAGTCTACAATGCATGTCCGTGGTGACCCTCAGGAACCTCCAGCCACCCTAAGGGTAACTAGGTGGCTATTTTCTAGATACATTCGCATCCAGAGAGAGATGATCGCTACTCATTCATGCAATTGTGCATTCATGCATCCACACCAAAACCCTTCTGAGGTCAGACTGTGCCCCAGCCTCCGCTCTTGGACCTGGCTTATTCATGCCTACAGGAGAGTACACAAAATAAACAAGCACGCTCGGATGTATCACCCCCCCGCCTCATGCCTGGTTCTCACAAAGGAAGATTTTCCCAAGATACTTTCTCAGATAACTTTGATTCTCTTCACTGACTTCACCCCTAAGATGCGGAATGACTTAAGTGATTATTTGGTGTTGAAAGAATAAATGGCCACACCCAGTTTACCCCTTCCTTTTTTGTTTTCCTTTTGGAGTAAGATTCCTAAGCCTATATGTTTCTTCCCTCTAATTTAGCTTCTATTCGTGAGGAAGTTTTCTTCTTATATTTGTCCACTATGTTTCTCAATTTGGTCACAATGCTTAAAGGGGAAAGATGTACTAAACAAGCTAACTCTAAGCTCTATAACCCTAATTAAAATCCTACAGTTTAACTACAATACAACAACTGCAATCGTTTAATGAGAGTGTTTAAATCTACAGAAATAATAAGGCCATTTTCCTAAAAATACATTACCTGTCCTTGCACACAGAAAAACTGAAGCAATTTCAGTTGGTATGTGCTATGTGTTGAACAGATATTCTTAGCAAAAGAACACATTCATGAATGAACCTACTAGTGTAAAAGAAATACTTTAAATCTTATGTCATTATTTATTGTCGTTTTCTCACCAAGAATTCCAGCAAATTTTTCACAGTTAAAATAAAATATAATTATTTCTGTGTTATTTGTTAGTTATGTTATTTCTCTGTTTTCTTTTGGATGTCTACTTTGTGTGTTTGTGCATGTGTGTGAAGGTGGATGTGTGGAGACTTGAGAGAAATCTCATGGGTTGCCATGACTCTCAGGAGACATCCACTTTGGTTTTTCTTATTATATTACAGTCTTCCTTATTTATTTTGCATTCTCTTCTGTGGGCATGAATAATCCAGGTACAAGAGTGGAAGCTGGGGCACTATCTGTGATAGCCTGCTCTCGCTTTCCACCTTAGACATCCTTGAGATAAAACTCAGTCATTGTCTCTGACATGAACTCAGTAGCTGGCTCTTTGATCACCTCCACCTGAGAGGGGAGCAGCCTTGCCAGTCCACAGAGGAGGACAATGCAGCCAGTCCTGATAAGACCTGATAAGCTAGGGTCAGATGGAAGGGGAGGAAGACCTCCCCTATCAGTGGACTTGGAGAGGGGAATGAGAGGAGATGACAGAGGAAGGGTGGGAATGGGAGGGAATAAAGGAGGGGGCTCCAGCTGGAATACAAAGTGAATAAAGTGTAATTAATATAAAAAAATAAAAATTAAAAAAAGAACTCAGTCATGGTATCAAATACCATTTCCCACTGAACCATCTGAATGGTGCACATCTTGGTTTTCTTCTGAGGCAGAGTCCCTTGCTGGAACTCACCAATTTGACTCAGCTAGCCAGCTAGACATCTGCCTGTTTCTGCCTCCCAGTGCTGGGACTACAAGCATGTATCAACACGTATCTTTCTACTTGGGTGTTGGATATCAAGCTAAGGTCTACATGCTTTCACGCCAACCATCTTCCCAACTGACCGATCTCTCCAGCTCTGATATTTGGCCCTTTCAATAATAAAACAAGATTATTTCTCTCAATAACCGCATCTTTATTGAAGATAAACAAGAAAGCAGACAGGAGGTAAGATGCTCAATCCTCACTTAGAAAGACAAATGAGATGTGCATTGGACGTATGACAGGAGTCTACCGCAGAAGGCATCTGAAAGACCCTACCAAGCAGCGTTTCAAAACAGATACTAAGACTCATAACCAAACCTTCGGCAGAAGGGGGGTTAGTATGACGGAGAAAGGATAGGAGCCCCACAAGGACCAAATATATCTGGGCACAGGGGTTTTTTCTGAAACTGTTGCTCCAACCAAGGATCATGTATGGATATAACCTAGAACCTTTGCTCGGACGAAGCTCGTGGTAGCTCAATAACCAACTGGTTTCCCATAGTAAGGGGAACAGGAACTATCTCTGACAGGAACTCAATGGCAGGCTCTTTGACCTCCCTACCCTCCAAGGGAGGAGCAGTCCTGTTAGGCCACAAAGGAGAACTTTGCAGCCAGCCCTGAAGATACCTGATAAAACAGGGCCAGACAAAAGGGGAGGAGGTCCTCCCCAATCCGTAGATTTGGAAAGGGGCAGGGAGAAGCTTGAGGGAGGGAGGGTGGGATTATGAGAAAATAAGGGAGCGGGATACAGCTGGGATACAGAGTTAATAAAATGTAACTAATAATAATAAACAATAAAAAATTTTCAAAAAAAACCCAGCATCTTTATTTAGCACAGGAAAGCTTTATGCACTTATAGCGCAAGTTAAACTCATAGTTCCTTCAAGAAATAGTAAGGCATTCCAGTGCTAAGGATTGAACTAAACAAGTGGCCCAGCACTGAACTACATCTGTGAGCCTAAAGAAATAGTTTAAAGACGTTTTTAGGTTAGACAACCTAATCAATATGCTCTCTATACCATAACAGCACTAGCCTTATTAACCTGCTTTATGTGATGCCATTTCTTGGCACTTTAAAATTCCTCTCATTGAGTGGAACATGTAAATAAAGAGAAAGCTTCTTCATGAGAGGTTTCTTGTTCCTAGAAAATAAATGTTAAGTATTTCTGAGAGGCAGGGCTATCTGAGCTTAGAATCCCAAATCATGAGTCCCAAAATATTATCCAAACCATTATACACACAAAAAAATGGTCTTACAGCACCACATTATCATAAAATTTCTCTTTGCCTGGAACAGTGCTAGGTAGGAACCTGAGAGAAATTAAAGAGTTTAAGTGGGGTTTTTGCATTGAATTATTAATATAGTGTTTAGTGACAATAATTCCAAGAACCTCTTTTCAGTATGTGATTCAATATGTTGTCTTTGGTTATGTGAACGTATATTTTTCATAGTATTGGAACAAGTGGAAAAACAGGTTTCAAAGCAGTAAGATTTCATTTTTGTTTATATGTTGCTTAGATGTGGTGAAAACAGCCTGCAGGTGCAGCATACTAAATCAGCAATGGGAGTTCAGGACGCTTTCTCCTTTTTCATTTGGGCACTTTGTTGAGCATCTTGTAAGCATTACAAAATGGGCATTAGCATAAACTATAAAAGGTGTGTGTCCTTCTTGCCATCTCCCATTTCCTCTGGTCTCTGTGAGGAGTCGCTTGCTAATTGCCATGCTACCAGGTCCCTCTCACAAACCCCCCACTGCAATGACTCCTTGGGTAGAATGAACACCAATGCCAATTACCCATGCACACATTTGAAATTTCCCATCATCTTAAAGATGTGTCTATCTACAGCATCAGTAGGCTGTAGGCATTTTTCTGAGCTTATGAGGTTTCCTCAGTGTCCTATAAACCTGACAGTATTGAGCATTTCACTAAAAAGTTCCTTCTGTTCAGATGCTGATACTCATAGCCAAACTTTTGGGCAGAGTGCAGGGAATCTCATGAAGAATGGAAAGGCAGAAAGTCCTGGAGGGGCCAGGAACTCTACAAGGAGACCAATAGAGCCAAAAAAAATCTGGGCTCAAGAGGTCCTACAGAGACTGATGAATCAACCAAGGACCATGAATGGAGAAGACCTAGACCCCCTGCTTATATGTAGCCCATGGACATCCCAATCTCCTTGATAGTTCCCTAGTAAGGGAAGCAGGGGCTGTCTCTGACATGAACTCAGTGGCTGGCTCTTTGATCACTGCCCCCTGGTGATGTAGCCTAACTAAGCCACAGAGAAAGAGGATCCAGACCATCCTGATGAGACCTGATAGGCTAGGGTCAGATATTAGGGGAGGAGGACCTCCCCTACCAGTGGACCAGGGGAGGGGTATAGTAGTAGAAGAGGGGCCAGGAGGAGATGAGGGAAGGAGCTATATATATCTGAGATACAAAGTGAATAAATTGTAATAAATAATAATAATAAAAGAAAAAATTAAAAGAAACAAAAATTATTTTACAAAAAAAGGTGCTTCTACAATAAGTAACTATACTTAAAATTATTAATGATTGTGCTGAAAATGCACATTGGTACACTTGGTTACAAGCAGCATATAAGCATCACTAAGAATCAGGCAAAATGTTCTCAGACTATTTGGAATAGCGCTTCCTCAAGATCCAGCGGTACCACTCGTAGGCATATATCCAAAGGATGCTCAGGGACACAACAAGGACATTTGTTCAACCATGTTTGTAGCAGCTTTATTTGTAATAGCCAGAAGCTGGAAACAACCCAGATGTCCCTCAACGGAGGAATGATTACAGAAATTGAGGTACATTTACACAATGGAATACTGCTCAGCAATTAAAAACAAGGAAATTATGAAATTTGCAGGCAAATGGTGGGATCTAGAAAAGATCATCCTGAGTGAGGTATCTCACAGAAAGACACACTTCTAAGTGAATACTAGACCTATAAGATAGGATAAACATACTAAAATCTGTACACCTAAAGAAGCTAAGCAAGAAGAAGGACCCTGGGGAAGTTGATCAATCCTCACTTAGAAAGACAAATGGGATGGACATTGGAAGTAGGAGAAAACAAGTAACAGGATAGAAGCCTACCATAAGGGCCTCTGAAAGACTCTACCTAGCTATATATCAAAGCAGATACTGAGACTCATAACCAAACTTTGGGCAGACTGCAGGGAACCACATGAAAGAAGGGGGACTTAGTCCTGGAGAGGACAGGAGTGCCACAAGGACCAAATATATCAGGGCACAGGGGTCTTTTCTGAGACTGATTCTCCAACCAAGGACCACGCATGGATATAACCTAGAACCCCTGCTCAGACGTAACTCATGGCATCTCAGCCTCCAAGTGGGCTCTCTAGTAAGGGGAACGGGTTGTCTCTGACATGAACTCAGTGGCAGATCTCTTTGACCTCTCCCCCACCCCACCCCCAAGGGAGGAGGAGCCTTGCTAGGTCACAGAGGAGGACATTGCAGCCAGTCCTGAAGAGACCTGATAAACTAGGGTCAGATGGAAGGGGAGGAGGACCTCCCCTACCAGAGTACTTGGAGAGGCACATGGAAGGAGTTGAGGGATGGAGAATGGGATTGGATGGGAATAAGGGAGGGGGCTACAGCTGGGATACAAAGTGAATAAATTGTAATTACTATAAAAAATAAAAATAAAAATAATAAAAAAGAATCAAGCAAAACGATGGCTTAGATTGTTACTACAAAATCACACTCTGTAAGAAATGCAAGCTAAACTAGTGAGCAGTCTCTGAACAAAGCCTCAGCAACCTGAGAGGAGACCGAGGGTGGAGAAACTACCCCGTGGCCAGAGCGCTCTTTATGAGGACCAGTGTTCCGTTGCCAGCACCCACCTAGGGTGGCTCACAAATCCAGGGATCAGCTGTCTTCTTCTGGCCTCTATGGACGTGAGCGTGCACAGGTGTGCACACTGTTACACGTGTTTTTTCTACTTTATTTGCATTCCTATACTTCTACTCTCTGCCAGCCCCCTCCCCAACATTAGGTAAGAGAGACAGAAGGTTGGGGGGAAAGGGGACACAGACCTCTTTAGACCTAGTTCCTTGGGGCAAGTCCAATTTTCGTAGCCAGGGTATCCAGCAGTCCAGCAAACCAGAAAACCAGCAAACAGCAAATGCAGCAGCAGGACAAACAGCAGCAGCGGCGGACAGCGCCAGGGAGGGCAGCAGCCAGCTTGTTCCTCCGCCAGGCCACGCCTCTCTCTGCGCTCTACCACGTGTCCCTCTCAGAGGCCTCAGAACTAAACTCTCTGCAGCTGGCAAAGATCAGCTTCTGCCAGAGCACAAGGCAGTCATAGTTAACAGCTGGGGCCAAACTAAGGCAGCCCCATACATCTGGGATTAAACCAAAGACATGTTGACATAACATAGCCGAGTTCTTAAAGAAACCAAAACTTGAACTACAGCACACAATCACACACACACACACACACACACACACACAAATAAGCCAAATATTTTTAAATAAAAATGTAAAGATAAATTTGGACTTATGTTTCTGGCTGCTTTTTAGACAGCCTGGTTTACACTGTGGGTTCCTGGGATAAAGATGACCGTTATTTACCTGAAATCTCTCAGGGCCTCTGCTCAGGTGATTGGCACAGATAAGTTACCTCCTTCCTTTCATGTCCCTTCATCTCTGTTCCCACATTTTAATATGAACTAATCAAAAGCTCATGAATTCAAAATCCCAACCCTCTGCTTTCTGTTGCCTGCTGCCGCAGCCACAACCTATCTTTCTGTGCAATTTACCTCTGTAGCATGACTCCTCCATCACAGCTGAGTAGGCCGCTCAGCAAACACGACACTTATTTCCAGTTCTAAAATTCTCAGCGTCAGACTATCCTCCATCCACTCCTAGTTCCTTAATTTTTACAACTTTACATTTTTAAAGAGCTTGGCAAATCTCTAAGTACTTCTAACACGTGACCTTACTTGCTTCTCATCGTATATCTGCCGGATGAAATGTCTATGCAGTCTTTGTAGAAATACAATAGTCTAAATAGAAAAGTTCAGACCAAGTATTGGTATGTACTGAGGATCCAAGAAGCAGTGATCCCAAGTTCCTGGCTACTTCTACCCGGGGACCTGCATTCTAAGCATCACGATTTCTACTGTACCTACGGGACACAGCTTAGAACAGGAAGATCACCCTGTCTGACCCGAAAGTTTCCTTTAAAGTGATCTAACCCAGTTATAGATCTGGAGGTCTAGACATTTCCCCATAAACACAGCTCAAAGCATTGTCTCTTTTGATCTAAGCATCTTCCTTCAATCAGCCGTGCCCTTCCAGAATGAATAATTTCCTCTGGAGGCTGGGAAAATAGATGGAGTAAATTCCACTGAATCCCTCTGTAAATGGTGTGCAGTTTATCTGGCTGCCAGGTATTTCCTTTTAAAGGTCACTCTTCCTTGGTGAGAAATTTTCTCTGATGTTCTTGTTAGAAGTAAACTGAGTTGTTTGGAGAAGAAGAAAGAAAATGTGATTCTGTGTGAATCTGATCTCTCTCTTTCTCTCTCTCTCTCTCTATTTCTCTCGGCAGGATTTCAGTTTCTTATATGTGTGTATACAAGCTGGTGTCGCACTTCTAAAAATATGAAAAGCCAAATAAACATAAGCAATGATAAACTAAATACTGTTTATTTATCAGCAGTTTGGCTGTTTCTTCTCTAGCAAAGGCTTCAATGTGCTGACTCTATAACTAAATAGCAACTTTCGTAGTCCTGCTCTGCTGTTTTTGGTCTTCTTCACAGACAGCCATGGAACATCTTGTTCAATAATGACGTGAACAAAAGGCGACACACCTAGTGAGATAAAGTCCAACCCAGGGGAGAATGGGCAGACAAAGTAAGCAAAACTCATAAACGCTTAATGCTAAGAAGCTGTTAGAAGTGACTTCATCTACTGGTTCGCTTAGCCCACGTCAGCTCTCAGGGTGAGTTACACTTGAGAGACTAGAAAGAGATCTGACGACGAAAAGCATGGGCTCTGGTGAGCAGAACCAACATTGAGAGGGACGCTGAGATTTGAAGTGACGGTGCACTGAAGGAGGCGGGGAGAACAAGACAGAAATTAGGTGAATATACTCTTTCACATCCGTGTCATGCTCACCCATATCCCTGTGATCTGCCCACAAAGACCATGACGGGATCCTGGAAATGGTAAAAACCCAACAGAATAGCAGCTGAACACAAGACAGTGTAGCGGCAACAAGGCAAGTGTGATCCATTGTCAGAAACAATATCAAGGCCAGAAACTGAAAACAAGCCAGATGTCCTCCACCGCATCGACACAATGGAATACTACTCAGCTATTAAAAACAAGGAAATCATGAAATTTACAGGCAAATGGATGGAACTAGAAAAGATCATCCTGTGTGAGGGAACACAGATCCAGACAGACACACATGGTGTGGACTCACTTGTAAGTGAATTTCGGTCATGTAGTACAGGGTAATAGCCATACTACAGTGCAAAGACCCCAAGATGAGTAACAAAGAGCATCCAAGGGAGTACACGCAAATCTCACTCAGAAGAGGAAACAGAATAGGTAGTGGTTGAAGAGTGGGAACAAGAAGAGGGAGTGCAGAGAGAAATAAGGGTGGAGATCGGACCTGAGAATAGGGGCAGGAGGGCAGGAGGCCGGCAGAAAAAAAGAAATGGTGGGTGGGGGCATCTCTGAGACAAGTTGTAAACTAAATCAGAACAGGCCTCGGGAGGATATGAGGCGGACTCTAGCTAAGACTCCTGGTAGCAGGAGCTATGGTGACTGAAGAGGACATGCTCTATTTAGACAAGACTCCTAGTGGATGGAGGAGATCACCAACCCACCCAGAAAAACCTCAATCCCAGGAACAAAGACAGAACAAATAGAACGGAGAATGAGGGAATGTCCAACCACTGTCAGGCCCAACCCTAGAAACCACCCCATAGAGGAAATGAACGATACTCTGATATGGTTGCAGACAGGAGCCTACCAGAGTTGTCCTCTTAGAGGCTCCACCCAGCAATGGTTTGACACAGATACTGAGACTCACAGCCAAACATTGGGCAAAGCATGGGGAGTCTCCTGGAAAAGGGGGGGGGGAGGATAAATGGATCTAGAGGTGACAAAAGCTCCACAAGAAAACCATCAGAGCCAATCAACCAGAACCCAGAGGGGCCTGTGGAGTCTGAAGCAGCAACCAAGGACAGTGCATGGTCTGGACTTAGGTCCTCTGCTTATAAGTAGCTGATGGGCATCTTAGGCTTCATGTAGGCCCACTAGTTAGGGGAGTGGGGGATACCTCTGACATGGACTATGTGGCCTGCTTTTTGATCACTTCCCCCCTGATGATCCCTACCAGGCTACAGGGGAGGGAGATGAACTGAGTCCTCATGTGAATAGATGAGCTGGGGTGTCTGGGTAGGGGGCTCCTCTAGTCTGAGGATAGGGGAGGAAGGATGTGGGACAGAAGGTGAGACTGGGAGGAGAGGAGGGAGGGGCCTATGACCGAGATGTAAATTGAATTAGTTAATTTTTTTTTAAAAAAGGAAAGAAAATGTCTCTCAGCCTTGCCTGGAGCTACCCGGTCTGCTCCATCCCTGTTCTCCAGTACCTCTGCCTACACTGAACACATGTACAAGAGGGGGAAAGAAAGAAATGCAGACAGCCGCCACCATGGACTGCGCTAGGTCAACAGGTGCCGTCCAGTTCCCTCTCATTCTTGCCTGCTTGCCCCCTTTTCCAGATGAGTGAAATGACACCTCCAGAACTTAACTAACTGTGTAAGTTTATGCAGTTAATAGAGACAGCCATCTAGAGAGTTCCAGCTCTCCATTAAACCCATCTTTGCTCTCACCAAGAGACTGCAAGGACCAATCCAGGTTCATTAAAATCTACGTTAGTTTGTTGTCAGAATTTCGTGTTTCCTTTAATTTCTCGGCAATTTTGATTTGCAAAATATGAATTAATAATACTGTGTTCAGATACAATGATGCCACATCTAGATGCTTCACATCACCCAATTATGGTTATTTTTAAATAACTGGATTTAACGTTTTTGTTTGTTGAGACACTCACTACTATATAGCCCAGGTTGAACTTGAACTTATGATCTTCGTGCCTCTCTCTGCCTACAGAGTGATGGGCTCTCGGGTAAGTGCCAACACACTCAGCTGGATTTAATCATAATAACAAGAATAAATTTACCACAGTACCATATGGGCTGTGGCATTGTCTCTTTCCTTCTGACCATCATCGTAAAATACCTACCACTGATGTAGAAGAAAATACAGAAGCAGAAGCCCAGTGATTTTACCTTAAATTATACTTCCTAGAGATTGGGCACTAATATGAAACTAGACGTAGTGTCAAAAACCTTGGCCTTGGGGGCCAAAGGAAACCTAATCTGGAGATTGTTTTGAAACATAGAGCAATCTTGAGGACTCGTGGGCACCTGTCACCATGATTTAATGGTTCTAACTCTTGGGGAGGACACAGGAAGGGGCAAACTTCTCTAGTGATTGTTCCTGCAACATTATTATTTTCAGCGAAGACTTTACAAGACAAATATTTCAGATCTTTATCACACTATACAACTAAATTGACCTTTTTCGAAATGATTCTTTTTTTTGTAGGGGAAGGTCATTTTCAGATTGATTTAGACATAATGCTCCTATTTGATTGCAGGCTGATTTAATTCTGTAATCAAAATGTCTTACGTGTAGGGCTGGCTATTCTTCAGGCAGATTTTTCTGTCTGAACGTAGCCTAAATGGCAGACAGCAAAAGGCTGTGTAAATATCAGTGGTATCTGAAA
Organism: Psammomys obesus; assembly: GCF_907164565.1. Taxonomy (NCBI): domain Eukaryota; kingdom Metazoa; phylum Chordata; class Mammalia; order Rodentia; family Muridae; genus Psammomys; species Psammomys obesus. Next base: position 5,022,758 of record NW_026591450.1, on the reverse strand, counting down.
ACTTAAAGGCCTGGAGCCACACATCTGCCATTTCTACCGCACTCACACAGAGAACATGTCAGTGTCAGCCCCTCTGGCCCAGCTCAGCTTCAAACATAGTCACAATAATAACAATGATAATAACAATAACAACCCACTTCATCTGGAATAAGAAACTATGTTTGAGGTTGAAGACTGTGGAGATAGATCAGAGAATAAGAGCCCTTATGAGGACCCAAGCTAAACCACCATTTCCCATTGAAAAGCAGAAACAGGAGGATCCCTGAAACCATTGGTCCACCAGCCTAGCTAAAACCTCAAGTTTCCTGGCAACCTAATTACAACCTACTACAACTTACTGACAGACCACGACTCAAAGAAATAAGTTAGAATAGAGGAGGACATTTGATGCTCTCTTCCGACTCTACATGAACATGCTTGGGCACGTGCCCCCGCAGACACACATCACACACACGCACACGCATACACCCCTTCATTCTGTGTTCATGTCAGTACTAACCAAGTGTGTGAGGATATTTAACATCCCACTCTCTCTAGGAAGCAAGTTGGAAAATCAGGCAGGTGCCCTTAGCGTCTGCTCTCTGAGAAGCTCGCAGCAACAGGCCTGTAGCATCTCCAGGGCCAGCGATGTAGCTCAGCAAAATGCACCCATAAGACCCTGTATTTGATTCTCAGCACAGCATAAAACTAGGCATGGGGATTCACACCAGGGTAATCTCAGCACTCAAGAGGTAAAGGTGAGGGAGAAATGGGTCAGAAGGTTCAAGGTCTTCTCAGCTGTAAAGTGAGTTCAAGGCCAGGCTGCACTATGTGAAACCCTGTCTTGAAAAAAAGCAAAAATCGTTTAGTCTGGTTATCTCTAACATCCACAGCATCTCTGTCCCGTATCTGGGCACATACGTGCTATAGAACAGGAACAGACCTGTTCAGCTGAGGCCCTAGAGAACTGTCCTTTCCAGGCCATTTCTCCTTCCAGTTCTGGATCTTTCCACTGTCCCAGGATACCTTGTGTCCAGAACTCCACTATAACACACCCCTCAGTCTCGTAGGCTCTCTAGCTGCTTTGATCTGTAGCCAGCGTGATTAAAGCAGCATGATTATCACATAATCAAAGGTACAACTTACTGAGCAGGATGCTTTAATTGCTGTGTCAATTGAAATCACAAAGATAATCCACATAATCTTTTTCTCATCGTTCGAGTGAACAGAAATTTCCATCTCTAAGTGCTCTCTATGGCGACTAGAGAAGTAACTCAGTGAAAGAGCACTTGCCTAGGGTAAGTGAAGTCAGAGGCTCCATCCACAGCACTGAATGAATGAATCAAATCAAATAAACTCTGTTTCTACTAGATTGGCTCCAATAAAATCTGTCCCAGCAAACCCACCCTCTAATATAATAATCACAGAAATATCATTCCTACTGTTTCTCACTGCTGTGACATTGCTAATTATTATCCCTCCTTTTTATAAGCCTTTTTGAAAAATATTTTCCCTCATGTGTGTTTTCTGTCACTTTTGCAGTTCGGTGGCAAGCAAGCAAGTTTAACACCCTCCCTAGTCAACAAATGACAGAAATGGATGCCTACTCAAGCCTCTGGCACCTAAAGCCATGTTCTCTGTAGCACGTCTAACTCTTAGGAAATGGAGTGTATAGATTCAGCAGAGGGTGACAGAGGCCAGCATGCTCTACGTACCATGTTTATTAAACTCAGTATTTGTACACCACCAATGTAAACATGATAGGTACCGTGCCAGCTATCAGACAGCTGTGACATGTATGTAATTCACCTACAGCTCGGCTTTATGAACCGTGCCCCTTAGAGACACCCGCAGCTCTGAGAGCTAGGTACACAGTCAATAATTACTTTCATATTTCTCCTTTTATTTACTCTTTAGGAGATTCATTAAGATGAAGGATGACATCATTGCTTTGCTAAGCCGTTTTGATTGCTTTCCTAATTCATTTATCATGACCTTTGGAACTGTTAGTTTGGTTTTCACCTTCTAGTCATATGGAATCTTGCTTTATTAAAACTAGGCTCTGTATCCTCACTGGTTGACTTCAAATGAGCCTTTTGGTCTACACCCTATCTAATAACACTTGATATATGATATAATTTTTTATAAAGACATATAAGCACGATTCACAGGGCCACTGAGATTCACTGTATGTACTTAAACTAGTGCTGAGAGACTGATAAAACTTTTTACGTGCCTATTTGCTTCTTAGCCTCAAATCCCTCAGCAGAAGGGAGAGCTAAAAACAAAAAGGAAAGTGACCAGTCACTGATGTGAAGAATGCATGACACAAGCCAGGCACAGTTCTGGAAACCACGCCACACGCCATGTCACGTAATCTTCACAGCAGTCCAAGGAGTAGATAAAAGTGAACTTCCATTGAAGATAAAAAGCTGTGGCTCCGAAAGGGGTAACAACTTTCAAGACCGTTTGGCGAGTACTGGGCGTGATGCCTCTCCTATAGACCCTGACTTTCTATTCTCAATCTTAAGCACCAACGATCCACCAAACGCTGAATATATGTCACTGCCTGCGATAAGCAGAAGGCCACCTTGCTTACCTTTCTCCCTTCCCTTAGCTCTTCCTGACAGGAGACTCCAGGCACTGCTCTTACACTCTGTACTGGTCCTCTTGGCAGGTGAAATATACAGAAAAATTGCTCTGTTTTGCTACAGCCTTGAATTATAACTCCAACTGTTAAAACAGGCTATTTATGCCCTTAGAAAGACACCATCATGAGAATCAGAAGATGAGCCACATGTGAGGAGAAAATAATTACACAAGCGACATCTGGAATGATCTACCAAAACCCGTTTAAGACTAAACAATAATGAAAAGAATAATTAAAAATAAGCAAAAACTGTGAAGAGATGCCCTACCAAAGAACATATATATGGCAAAAATATACACAAAGGTGTTCAATGTTCTATGCAATCTCAGGAGCAAAAACTATTATGAAATGCCACCACACAGCCATGAAAATCACCCATGCCCAGAATATTAACACCACCAATGCAGGTGAGCACGCAGAAGAGCAGGATCTGCCCACTTGTCCACTGACATAGACTACAGAATACACACATGTGGAAACTGTGTGTGTGGATGAGGGCTCACTAAGAATAACAAATGTACCCTCACTGTGGTGAATGTTGATGACAGTGTGTGTGTTGGGAACATTAACATATGGAAAATCACTGCGCCTTCTTTTTAACTTTGCCATGGACATAAAACTTTAAAGAATAGGCTGCTTGTGAAATGTCAGCATTACCGTTTTGGGGGGCAACCAGTGACTCTCTGATTGGATTTGTGCTGCCACATGAAGGAAGCCATGTCTGGTACTATAAACCTGCTCCAAAACTCATGTTGGAAAGGATAATGGCCTCAGACTGGGGACTGCACACTACTGCTTAGTTAAATTGGCAGAGTTAAGCTGCCTTCCAAATGTGTATGTTTATACCCACAGACAAATGCTAGTCTCGGCCTTAGTCAGAGAAGCCTCTCTTTCTAATGAACACTGATAAAAATGGACTCATGGCTGTACAAGGTACTGAGGAAAAAGTGAGGGAAGAGGGGCTAGCCCTAAACAAGATATAGATAGATAGATAGATAGATAGATAGATAGATAGATAGATAGATAGATAGATATAGACATAGAGACAGATATATATCCTTCTAAACCTCAAAAATCATTGCAGAAGTGGTGGGAAAAAGTATGTAAGAGAAAATACAGAGAGAAGGGGTGTGGCTAAGACAAGGTCATTGCAATCTGAGCCCCACACAGATGTAGATACAAACCCCATGAGAACAGGCCCCATGGGAGCTGGAGAGACAGCTCAGAGGTTAAAGCACTGACTGCTCTTCCAGAGGTCAAGAGTTCAATTCCCAGCACCCACATGGTGGCTCACTACCATTTGTAATGAGATCAAGTGTCCTCTTCTGGTGTAGAGATGCACATGCAGACAGAACATTGTATACATAATAAATAAATCTTAAAAAAAAAAAAAAAGAACAGGCCCAATCAACAGTGAAGCATGGATTCAAGAAGGGATGGGAGGCTCTACCCTTCACTGCTGAACTATTTGCTATTGGTAAATTCCATATGAGTGGGAATCATTTACTTCAGTGTGGACTCACTAACAACCCTACCAAGCTCCCTACCAAGATCCAACAGATAGTTGCAAACCAGTGATCACACAAACGGCTGTGGTTGAACTAAATGGGTCACAAAACAAAAACAAATGTTTGGTTCTGGGAAAAGGATTGGTAGGAATGAGCTGGCATGAATAGCAATGGCAAAGAGGTGAGAGTAGGCGTGCAGAAGAGAGACATCAAAGTACCATATACATGGATGAAATTGTCAATCAACAAAATAGATTTCAAAAGACAAAAAATGGACTGGTTGCATTGACTCTAAGGAAATTCATAATACACAGGCAAATTTAATTAGATACAATACACAAAACTTAATGCCATATAAGAACTTACATAAAAAAAAGGAAACCTTAAAGCTTTTGAAAGAATACGACAAAGAGAAACACATGCCATAAAAATTTTGGAAACAATGCATTATCACCAAAAATTTCAGAAAACAAGCCATATCATAAGTTCACAAAAGAAAAACAAGAGATAACACACTCCTAACTTTATCTCAAACACATGTATTTCACCACCGAATAGAATCAGGAAAAGTCTCAAGGGGACTGATTCCAGGAGAGGCATCTTAAAAATCAGCCTTGTTAATAGAAACAAAAGGAACACTACCAAACTCATTGTATGAAGCCACAGTCACCTTGGTACCTAAACTTCACAAAGACCCAACAAAGAAAGAGAATTTCAGGCCAATCTCCCTTATGAACATTGATGCAAAAATACTCAACAAAATACTTGCAAACTGAATATAAGAACACATCAAAGATATCATCCACTATGACCAAGTAAGCTTCATCCCAGCTATGCAGGGGTGGTTCAGTATATGGAAATCCATCAATGTGATCCACCATATTAACAAACTGAAAGAAAAAACCATATGACAATCTCCTTAGATGCTGAAAAAGCATTTGACAAAATCCAACATCCATTCATGTTTAAAGTATTGGAGAGATCAGGGATAAAAGGCACATATCTAAACATAGTAAAGTCAATCTTCAGCAAGCCTATAGCCAACATCAAACTAAATGGAGAGAAACTTAAAGCAATCCCACTGAACTCAGGGACAAGGCAAGGCTGCCCACTCTCTCTATATCTCTTTAACATAGTTCTGGAAGTCCTTGCTAGAGCAATAAGACAGTTGAAGGAGATCAAGGGGATACAAAGTGGAAAGGAAGAAGTCAAATTATCACTATTTGCAGATGATATGATAGTATACCTGAGTGACCCCAAAAATTCTACCAGGGAACTCCTACAGCTGATAAACACCTTCAGCAAAGTGGCCAGATACAAAATTAACTCAAAAAAAAAATCAGTAGCCCTCCTGTATAAAAAAGACAAAAGGCTGAGAAAGAAATTAGGGAAACAACACCCTTCACAATAGCCACAAAAGACATAACGTACCTTGGTGTAACCCTAACCAAGCAAGTCAAAGACTTGTATGAAAAAAATTTCAAGTCTCTGAAGAAAGAATTAGAAGATATCAGAAGATGGGAAAGATCTCCCATGCTCATGGCTTGGCAGGATTAACATAGTAAAAATGGCCATCTTACCAAAAGCAATCTACAGGTTCAATGCAATTCCCATCAAATTACAAACACAATCCTTTACAGACCTGGAAAGAAAAATTCTCAACTTCATATGGAATAACAAGAAACCGAGAATTGCTAAAACAATCCTCTACAATAAAAGATCTTCTGGAGGTATCTCCATCCCTGATCTCAAGCTGTACTATAGAGCAACACTTATAAAAACTGCATGGTACTGGCATAGAAACAGAATGGTGGATCAATGGAACCAAACAGAAGACCCTGAAATAAACCCACACACTTATGGACACCTGATCTTTGACAAAGATGCCAAAACCATACAATGGGAAAAAAAATAGTATCTTCAACAAATGGTGCTGGTCTAACTGGATGTCTACATATAGAAAAATGCAAATAGATCCATACTTTTCACCCTGCACAAAACTAAAGTCCAAGTGGATCAAAGACCTCAACATAAATCCAGACACGCTAAATCGGTTAGAAGAAAAAGTGGGGAAGACCCTAGAACTCATTGGTGCAGGAGACAATTTCCTGAACAGAACAGCAACAGCACAGGCTCTAAGAGCAACAATCAATAAATGGGACCTCATGAAACTGAAAAGTTTTTATAAAGCAAAGGACACTGTCATCAAAACAAAACAACTGCCTACAGATTGGGAAAGAATCTTCACCAATCCTCTATCTGACAGAGGACTCATATCCAGTACATATAAAGAACTAAAATAGCTGAAAAGCAGCAAACCAAGTAATCCACTTAAAAAATGGGGAACAGAGCTAAACAGAGAACTCTCTATAGAGGAATATCGAATGGCAGAGAAACACTTAAAGAAATGCTCAATGTCCTTAGTCATCAGGGAAATGCAAATCAAAACGACCCTGGGATTTCACCTTACACCCATCAGAATGGCCAAGAAGAAAAATTCAAGTGACAATACATGCTGGAGAGGTTGTGGAGAAAGGGGAACCCTACTCCATTGCTGATGGGAATGTAAACTTGTACAACCACTTTGTAAATCAATCTGGTGCTTTCTCAGACAATGAGGAATAGTGCTCCCTCAAGATCCAGCTATACCACTCCTAGGCATATACCCAAAAGAGTCTCAAGTACACAATAAGGACATTTGCTCAACCATGTTTGTAGCAGCTTTATTTGTAATAGCCAGAAGCTGGAAACAGCCCAGATGTCCCTCAACTGAAGAATGGATACAGAAATTGTGGTACATATACACAATGGAATATTACTCAGCAATAAAAAAAAAATAAGGAAATCATGAAATTTTCAGGTAAATGGTGGGAACTGGAAAGGATCATCCTGAGTGAGCTGTCCCAGAAACAGAAAGACACACACGATATATACTCACTCATATAGACATATAATATAGGATAAACCTACTAAAATCTGTACATCTAAAGAAACTAATCAAGAGGGAAGACTCTTGACTAAAATGCTCAATCCCCATCCCAAAAGGCAAAGAGGATGGAGATCAGAAGAAGAAGAAAACAGGAAACAATTTAGGAACCTGCCACAGAGGGCCTCTGAAAGACTCTGCCCTGCAGACTATCAAAGCAGATGCTGAGACTTATGGCCAACTGTTGGGCAGAGTGCATGGAATCTTATGAAAGAAGTGGGAAACAGTAAGATCTGGAGAGGACAGGAACTCCACAAGGAGAGCAACAGAACCAGAAAATTTGAACACAGGGGTCTTTCCAGAGACTCATACTCCAACCAAGTACTGTACATGGAGATAACCTAGAACCCCTGCACAGATGTAGCCCATGGCAGTTCAGTGTCCAAGTGGGTTACATAGTAATGGAAAGAGGGACTGCCACTGACATAAACTGATTGGCCTGCTCTTTGATCACCTCCCCCTGAGGGGGGAGCAGCCTTACCAGGCCACAGAAGATGACAATGCAGCCACTCCTGATCAGATTTGATAGACTAAGATCAGAAAGAAGGAGAGGGGGACCTCCCCTATCAGTGGACTTGGGGAGGGGCATACGTGAAGAACGGGGGAGGAAAGTTGGAACTAGGAGGGGAGGAGGGAGGGGTTTAAGGGGGGGTACAAAGTGAATAAAGTGTAACAAATAAAAGTTAAAAAAATTACTGAGGAGCCTAGAAATAAAAGGAACATATCTCAACATAAAAAAAAAAAATCAGCCTTGTTGCACTTTAACCCAAAGAGAGCTCTTTAGGTGGAGTTCCTTTAGAGAAATTGAATTTTAAATAAATAAGTACAGCCTGCTTTACAAGTGTGTATATACTGGATAGCCATGGTATCAGTTGATGTGTCAAATAATAGGCCTTTCCCCAAAAGAGCATGACAAGCAAGAGCATCTTTACAAATAGAGAACAGATACCAAAAATGACATAGGTTTACGTTAAAATCCCGGTGACCTTCACTGCAGTCTGGGTATTAGGACTGGCAATTGTCTCTGCTCACTGTACATCTCTTACAAGAATATTTTCAGCACCACTGAATCTGATAACTCATAAAAGTGAAGTGGCAAAGAGATTTGGAATGAAGCCTGCATGCTATGCAGTATATTTCTAGCTCTGACTTTAATGATTCAAAGTTGGCAATGGGTTAGATCATCCAAATGTGTTAGAGCAGTAGAGTAAGTGCAGTGTAGAAATCAGCAACAGATAGATGAAAGATAATTAGATACACGGATTCACAGGGAGGCGGTGCATGAGGGACAGAGAGCCATACACACAGATGGATTATTGATTGGTGTGTGGCCAGGAAGATGATATAGATATAGATAGATGACAGAGAAATAGATGATAGATGGATACATAAATCCATACATAGACAGATAGATGGATAGATAGATGATAGGTAGTAGATACATATATACATACATGCACACAAACATATATGAGAGACAGGTAAATGATAGACAGTAGATAGATAGCTACACAGGTGTATATGTAGATACATTGATAATAGACAGATGATAGATGACAGATAGACAGACAGACAGACAGATAGATAGATAGAGTGCATGTGTGCCGATTTTTCTTTAATTTTTGCTTAGTGGGAGGAATATGAAGTATAACTACTCAGTCTTCATGCTGAAAAGGAAATCTCAACTGAGCATGTATCTCCAGAAGTTGTTCTAACGGGGCAGCTTCCTTAGTTTAGTGGGAATTGTCTCTTAGGGTTTCTTTTCTATAACAATGTTTAAAATAGCTAGACCAGTGTCCACTTTCTTATCCTCATGTATTATTCTAAAAAAATGATGGTGCAGTAAGCTTTTCTGGAATTTTATTGGAAGAATAAGATTATCCATGTCCCCAAAAGCTAAACTATGGCCCAGAGTCATAATATTAATGGTATAAAACATGTATAAAAAAGAGACAATTTTTGTTTGTTTTCTGTTTGTGATCTAGAATGCCGTCTGTGAGAGCAACAGCATTATATCGAGTACAAAGACTCAAACCTGACTGACAGAAGCTAAACATCTATAAGGCAGCAAATGCCCCTGGAATACACTTTCATAATGTTTGATGATTCACCATTTCCCTCCTAGACTCCTCATTCTGGGCAAGCTAAAATCATATCCAAGTGTCACTCTCCAGTGGTCTCACCACAGTCCCTATGTCTGAAATTCCCTCCAACATGACAGTTGCCATGGTTTGCTTTCGAGGGGAAAAGGAGCCTCAAGAGGCTTCCCCTTAATACTTTCAGTGTAGGCCCAGCGCTAGTCACAAAGAGAAGCATGGAGAGCTTTACAGTGTTTGTTCTGCTCACACACACACACGCAGAGAACATAACAAGGTGAATTTGAATTTACATTGGACATCTAGAAGAAAATTAATTTCTTTTCCTGTTTGCATCAGACACAATCACAAGAGTGGCCCACTGAATTCCCATTGCCTAGAGTATCTGCTTGGTTCTATGGTCTCTGAATGATCTGGCTATTTTCATGTTTCACAGCAAAGTACATACCTAGTAAACTGTCCTGGATCTCTTTGGGAAAAAGCTAGGAATGAAGTTCTGTTATGAACACAAGACCTTTCATCAAGATTCAGGACCAGCCTCTCCTCTGAGGACACTATGCAGGTGAATGACTTCATTCTGAAAACTGCCTGAGTAAAGTTTCTGTCAGTTTCCCGCGTCAGGGTTCTACACCAGACTCACCAGCTTTTAAGGTAAATATTTCACAGAACCTAAGGGGAGGGTACAGTTGCACAGGATCAGATAACCACAAAGATAGATACAGGTCAGCACGTTCCAGCTACATCTGCTGCTTTTCTCAGAATTCCATAGCCGAGACTGTGTGCCCTTCAAATGCTCAGAGGCAGATATCCCGGTCTGAAAGAAGCACACTGGGAGGTAGTGGAAACTTTAGGAGACGGTGCCCAGCAACAGCTCTTTAGGTCATTGGGAAATGTGAGCAAAGATGGCTCTAGGACCCTGGTCCCTTCCTCACCCTATCTTCCTGAACATGAGATAGCCAATTTTTCTCTGTCATGAATTCCTGCCAGTATACATATACATATATATATATGGTATTAGCAACAAGGTCAACTGATAATGATGGAAACCTCAGGATTAATTAACTGAAAATAAGTCTTTTCCTCTGTAATGGAAGAAGAATAACAGAAAACCATGCTAGCTTAAGTGCTATTGCATGAATGACCTTTGATACCCTAAGGTTCTGTATCCAGCTAAAACTGTGGAGTCCATTTCAACTGCCAGAATTCCTTCAACTATTACTTCTACAGAGAACCAAAGATGCAAGAGCATCCTTCCCCAAAGTAGTCCTCAGTGCCTACGTGAGTGAGGTAGTGGTCTGTTAGCGAACAGAGTGACAGTGTGGATGGCCAACACATAGAGCTAAATGTATTCATAAGGTAAATGTAATGAAGATTCTGCATTTGGCAAGTTAGCCAGAGCAGTGGTTCTGTTTGTTGTTGATGACTGAATATTTTAATTGAACTGATTTGTACTGGTTCTACAGGAAGCTTGGAAGCTAGAGAATCTCTGGTATTATACTCTTCCTCACATGCTTTCACACATACTTTAAATGTATCCTCTATAAATGCAAAGATGTCTCCAAATTTCTGTGTGACATTTTATGTCTTTATGAAAAATAATTCTGAAGCCAATATAGCAAAAAAGTAAAAATCTCCCTATGTATTTGCATACTTCAAATATACATGAACTTCATTTCTCCCTCCTCCTGGCACCCACTCGGAGGACTTTGCCCTTAACAGTAATAGGACGTCAGTGTTTCTCAGCTTGCCACCAGATTCCTGTTATTAAGACTATGATCTACGGCAGTGTGGGTGAAAGATGATGGCTCCTTTCACAATGCTGCAATCTGTGATTAAGCACACTAGCGTGTACATAATGGAATTACCGAAAGGGGAAGAGATAAAGTTGCCCTAAAGATGCTTCTGACATTTTGTTCCTCATATTTATGTTCTCAGCAATGAGAATTAGAAAATCAAAATATTGATCAATTCTGGAAAATCTCAAAGCTATTCTATATCTTGTAGCATCAACTACTCAACCAAGATTAATTATTTATGTAAAAATAAATAAGTATAGCCATATTATTATGTTAAATTATATGTATTTTAAAATTGTTTTAAAACACATTTCATCGTGATTTGTTGTCAATAGAGAAAAGAAGGAAAGACAAATGAGCAGAAACATTTCTTGATGAGACAGTGTCTGGAAAGTTCAAATGTATTGAGAAACAAGATATCCATGGAGTAGAGACCTCGATACCTGGGTACAGCACACGGAGTGAGAACGCTGCGTCACTAATAACTTGTCTTGTCTATGACGTCCATGGCAAACTGAAAGGAGTTCCAGCCACTGGAAGCTGCCCCTCGGCTTTAACTAAGCTCTTACTCGCAGAAGAACTCACCATACTCTACACCATTGGTTCCAAAGCCCTGGTTTAGACTCTGTCTGGGAGACGCATCAAGCTATTAAATAGATATGCTCTGTCTCTGAAGGAGATGATTTCATCAGCAGAGGATCACAGAGAAGTTTCACTCTGAGGAGAAGTGAAGGTCATGGCAAAAGTGATTTGGTTGAGTTTATTGTTTTAGCAAAGAGGTAACCAAGACTGAGACCCCTGATGTTCAGGGGAGAATAAGGGATGATGACAGCATCTGGAAGTCCTGCTAAGGACAGAATGGAAACCAAATTTTCATGAATTTCATCTCACTGACCTCAGAAACTATTCCTGCAAAGAAAGTAGCTATAATCTTATTTTGTGTTTTTAGGGCAATTCTTGCTCAAGGAAATTATTGAAAGTAATAGGGCAATCTTTTTATAGTAAGTGTCATTTAAAACTTGGGCATGTGCCCACACCACTCCAACCTCTCCACACAGCCAGACCCTGCTCATCCTTCTCCATGAGTCTCTCTGACACCCTCACCCTTCAATACACCCTCCCCAACCCACCAGGTCCCACATCCAATGTGCTGGCCTGGCCTGGCCTAGCCACCCATGCCTTGGGGAGAATCAACCTCGAGGCTTTGGCCAAGGCCTATGCTTCCTGCATACAACCTGCAGGCCCCTCTCAACTGTTCACATCCCTTCCACATAGCCAGATCTATACTCACACTCTGGACTCAGACCAGAACACACATCCTGCACACTAGCCAAAAACTCTGTCCACCTGATGCCATTCCATCTAAGCACTTTCCAACCCCTAAGCCAAACCTGCTCACACATTCTCTCTTCTGCCCCAACTTGCTCTGTCTTTATCAGACTCAAAACTAACAGAATAAGTTCACTTGCTGAGATCTCATCACAAAATAAAGAAGTACAAAGAAAGAAAGATCCAGCCAATATCTCTCTTAGAGACCCACCAGTTATGCTGAATTTCCTACCAATAAGAATTATCTAGATGGCAGCCTCGCCAGGCCGCAGAGGAAGATGATACAGCCAGCCTTGATAAGACCTGATAAGCTAGGGTCTGATAGAAGGGGAGGAGGTCCTCCCCTATCAGGGGACTAGGGAAAGAGCATAGGGAGAAGAGGAAGGGTGGATGGGACTGGGAGGAGATGAGGGAGGGGGCTGCAGCAGGGATACAAAGTGAATAAATTGTAATAAATAAATATATAAATAATTTTTAAAAGAATTATCTAGATGAAGTCCAGGATACAGAAGTTTAATAAAAACACTCATAAACTCCATCAAAGAATTCACAGAGTTTAAAGACACAAAGAACAGTTCAGTGAAATTAAGAAGAAGGAACTTAAGGAGAATAAACATCTGAGAGATGCCAAAAAAAAAAAAAATGCAGGTATAAAGCTGATAGAAATGATGAAGGCAACCCAGGATTTGGAAAATGGGATTCAATGAAAAGATCAAAACATTGAAGAGAGCTCAAGATGCAATGGACTTGAAATTGGAAAACCCAATAATCCAACTAAAAAACTGAAAGGAAAGCCTTAGAAGTAGAACAAATCAAACAAGATATAGGGTCAGTACTTGAAGAAAAGGTAGAGGATCTAGACCAACTAAGCAAGAAACATGGAAAAAATTAAAACACAGAAAGAGAGAATACCAGCAATGTGGGATATTATGAAAAGAGAAAGTCATCAAATTTTAGGCATAGATATGGGGGGAAAAATCCCAAATCAGTGGCATAGATCAGATTGTCAACAACGTCATATAAGAAAACTTCCTCAAAACTCAGAGTTTGAGAAAAAAATAAAAGACATACCCATAATACAGATAGATACAAGAAGCACTAGACAAACAAGAAAAGAAAATGTCCACGGCCTATCATAATTAAAACAATAAGTATACAGAACAAAGTGAAATCTGCAAAAAGAAAACCCAACTCAGATATAAGGGAAAACTTAGCAGAACAACAGCTGACTTCTCAGTGGAAACTGAAAACAAATCAGAAGTTATAAAGAGGAAACCAGCAGCTTGCGAATTGGACTTAAGGCCTGTCCAAAAAGAGAAGAATCGTGCATGTGCTGGAAACCTAGCCAACTAACCAGGGCTAGCAAATTCATGTATCTTGGAGAAGAACCCACAACTGTCAGTTTACTAAACCAACATAATCCCTAACTACATTATAAATATGTGTCCCTGTACCCACATATAAATTTAGTATTTGTTCCTCAACAAAAATCTTCCCTTTGCAACATTAGGAGACCATTACAGAAAAAGCACAACTAATCAAAATATATAACTGTGGAGCTCATTCCCAAGGGATACATCTACAATTCAACTCGCACGCTTAAGACCCAGGTATCACTGTGGAAGATGGAGCAGAAAGATGGCAGGATTGGAGAGTTTGCAGTGAGACTGTAACTCCCCGGAATGTCAAAAGTACACCCATAAAATCTTACTCACATGACTACCTAAACATAGCTTAACAAGAACAACAGTAGACATGCTACTGTGAAAGGAGGAAAACTCAGCAGGCATCAACTCTATACAAAGAACTACAAACAACTAAGGAATGCTGAGAGTGGGAGGAAGTCTTCTCCTGGGAAGAGCACGCCAGTTGGTTATCCAAAACAAAACGGTCAGCCCTGAAAACATACAAAAAAGTACCACTATACAGAATTAGAAAGTTGTATTGTGTATTTAGAAATACATATGTTTGTCACCAGCCAGCAGTGACACCTGAATACCACCTGAGAGAGGGCTGGGAGAGAGAGAGAGACAAGGCAACACAGAGAAGGACACCAAGTCTACATGCTGATCCAGGTGTTGAGTTAATGGACGTCAGGTTAACACTTAAGTAGGCAAAAAAAGTACAAGCAGTTTCTCACGTAGGAGTTTTACTTGGTCAAAACATAGGAGAGTTCACTCAAGGTTACACAGAGCCTGCTGTCTGGTTACTATGGTTGCACAGGGTTTCTTGGGGTCAGAGCAGTCCGCTGTAGGACCACCAAGGTCAGTTTATGAGAAACTGGACTTTGGAAAATAGCCAAAGCCAAGAGGCCGAATTCCACTGCTCAGATGTCATTAACTCCAAATGTGCCATTAACTCCAAAAAGGCTGCCACATATGTTTATAATGACAACTAATGAAAAAAAAGAGGACATACATTTGAAAGAGAGCAAGAAGAGACATATAGAAGGGCTTGAAGGGAGAAAAAAAAGAAGAAAAATATGTAATTACATTAATTTTTAAAAAGAAATAATTAAGTGAAATTTAGGACAAATGAAAAAGGGGAAATAAAGGAGGAAATGAACCCAGCCAAAACCACATGGTGACCAGGAGCATACAAAGCTCCAGCTACTCAACATTGGAAACTTGACTCAGGAAGAAGGTAGATCGGACTTCACTAAAATGACCTGGCCGGTCATCAGCAAGTTAAAAAGAGCTACAGGCGCAAGGGTCAGTATAACATTGCTAACATATGTCGACTAAACTTTCCAGTTTCTAACAAAAACATGTCAATAAGCAAAGAAATTTAATAATAGAACAAAAACAAACTCTACAAATGGCATATGTGACTCAGATGTTATGACTATAGGAAAATAATTTCAAAATGATCATTATAGACAAATTCGCAGAACTAAAAGTGACCAAAATTAAACAGACAAGGAAATTAGCTGTGATGGTGTATGACTGTAATCCCAGCACTTGTGCAGTGGAAGCAGGAGGTTCAGAAGTTCAAGGTCAGTCTCAGAGAGTTTAAGGCCAGTCCGTGCTTTCATCTTGCCTGAAAGAAGAAATGAGAAAGAGAGACAGAGATGGTGTTTACACAGAGAGGGACAAAGAGAAAGAGAAATGCATGCTGATGTGTCACATCGAATATAGAATACTGATAAGGGTAAAAAAAATACAAAACTGAAAAGCAAGTTGAAATTCTGCATATAAGGAGTATGATCCCTAGAACTGGGAAAGAATTCAAAAACTGAGGAGCACTTCAGATTTGAGACCTCATCTCCAAACACACAATAAGCACATGAAACTAAGATGAGTTGAGCAGTAGCAGAAACTGCCCTGGCAGGGAAGCTGTAGAGCAGTAATCAGAGTTTGGAGGTGGAAGAGATGTCCACATCAGAAGAATCACTCAAAACAACTCGTCGCATCACTGACCTACTTGAGATGGCTCTTGGAGATCTCCTGAATGACCTTAAGTCTCCTGGGATGAGTCCAATCTTCCCCATCTTCCCATACCCATCACACAAGTCTTTCCACTTGGGTTACCACACAAATCAGTGGTCCAGGGAGCCCAAGCTGTCTCCCTCAGCTCTTGGCCATTAGGCATGCTGCCTTCTTGATTAAATACCTTCCCCATAGATACCCATCCTTCACTTTAGGGCTGCATACTCAGAGCTTCTCCTTTGAGATCCATTCATGCTTTATGGGTTCCTGAAGCCAACTGCAAGTCACTGAGGACCAACTGCCTGCCATTTTATGCACAGAATTAGCCAATGCCTGACAGCTGGTGGGAACTCAGTACATGTTTATAACATGAACTCGGTGCTTATTTCACTAAAATCAAAACTTGCAGATTGAAATTCAAAAGAATATCCAATTATATGCAGTACACAAAAAAATGAAAACATAGGGGTAGTAAAATGAAGAAATGAAGCTAGATTCGAGATGAAATCATTAAACAAATCAGAGAATCACTGCAACTACATGGTGCAGTTTCTTAAAAAAGCGATGCTTGCACAAGATGATACTTCTCTACGAGGCCCTTCTTCAAAGACCCTAGGAAGGTGTCCCAGTTTGGATTTTATTGCTGTAAAGAGACACCATGAGCAAGGTAACTCTTATAAAGGAAAACATTTCATTGGGGCTGGCTTGCAGTTTCAGAGGTTGAGTCCATTATCATCATGGTGTTGGAAGCATGGCAAGTATCCAGGTAGGCATGGTGCTGGAGGAGCCAAGAGTTCTACATTTTGATCCTCAGGCAGCAGAGGGAGACTGTGTGCCACACTGGGCATAGCTTGAGCATAGGAAACCTCAAAGCCCGCCCCCCACAGTGACTCACTTCCTCCAACAAGGCCACACTTCCTAATAGTGCTACTTCCTATGGCCAAACATTCAAATACATGAGTCTATGGAGGCCATTTCTATTCAAAGAAGGTATTCCTACCTCCATCATCCTGGTTTAAACCTCACTCAGCTCCTTCTCCTGTAAGCGCACTGTCATCATCTTCCCTGGTGTGTTTAGCCACAATTCTGTGAGTATGACAAGAATGACCATGGGGCTTTCAGAGGCTGAGACATCAGCTAAGGAGCATGCATGATCTGGATCAAGGGCCCCTGCACACACGTAGCTGACAAGCAGCTTGGTCTTCATATGGGGCACGTGGAGAGTAGAGGGGTGTGGCTGTTACTAGCACGGACTCTATTGCCTGCTTTTAGATCACTTCCCCCTGGAAGGGCTGCCTTGCCTGACCTCAGGGCATGGAGATATGTGCAGTCCTGATATGTTTTGATGTGCTGGGGAGGGTTGACACGGAGGGAGGGACTCCCTTTTCTAGGGGGGAAAGGGAGAGGGGAAGGAGGGGAAGCTGGGGTGACTAGGAGGAGGGAAGGGAGGGGCACCTTCAGGATATAAAGTAATAAACTAATATAAAATTTAATTAAAAAAAGAGGTAAAATTTTAAAAATAAAAAAGCAAATGTAAATGAGTGAGTGAAAGAACAAATAAGGCAATGGCATGAATCTTTTGCACTAAAATAATATGACATCAAACTTCATAAAGTAAAAACCTTTAAAAATGAAAGTAGAAACGACAGTTATTTGATCATGAGATATTTTAACACACCACTATCAATCTATGACAGACCAATTCAATAAAGAAAAAAGAAGGGCATAGAAGAATTGAACCATATAACAAAATTACATTAATATATATGAACTCTGTAACCCAGCAATGGAAAATGCTTCTATAAATCAAATGTTCACAAACACAGATCATGACTGGACTACAAAGAAAACTTGAGCGTACAGCTCAAAACACAAATTACACAGAATAAGTTCCTGAAAGAAACACACAAGCAAAAAAAGAGAAAGAGAGAGACGCAAAACAGGAAGGAAAGGGGCCAAAACTTTGGAAACAGCTAGGCCCTTTTCAGAATTAAAGTCTGTTGTCTCTTACATGACTTAAAATGCTATGTCACAAGAACAAGTTAATGCAAAAGCAGAAGAAATAACAAAAGCAAGCCAATGTACGTATGAGTGAACACAAATTTTCAAGTTAGTATGAAATCCTCAAGGAATTAATAAAAATTCAAACTATATCAATCAAAATAAAAATAAAAGGCAAATAATAACTCAATAAAAATGCTTTTCCAAAATGTAAAATAAGAGAGAGAGAAAGAAGAAAAGAAAGTTCATCCTTAAAGGAAAAGTGCTTGCGCAGACCTCTGAAAAAATATTAACAGTACATTTTTACTAGATTTGTTCATTTTAGCCGTGGGAGTACATTGGCTTGCCATGGCACACATATGGACATCAGAGGGCGACTCTACAAATTAATTCTCTCCTTCTACCATGTCAGTTCTAGAGACTGAACTCAGACTTGGCTGCAAGTACCTTCACCCACTAAACCATATTACTGCCTCCTGCTATCCCAACTTTGATGCTGAACTAGGAAGAGGTTATTAAATATTTAAATAGTTAAACTCACCAAGAAAGAATTGAAGTGTAAAATGAAATACAATTTTATCTATTAAATTAAAAGTTCTTTTTTTTTTATGACCAAAGGAACAAAATGCTGATATAGACTACACCATAAACGAATGTTAATCCATTATGTGTCTTAAAGTTTTACTGCTGTAAAGAGACACCATGACCAAGGCAGCTCTTATAAAGGAAAACATTTAATTGGGGCTGGCTTACAGATTCAGAGGCCTAGTTCATTATCAGCATGGCAGACAGAGTGCTGGAGCTGAGTTCTACGTTTTGATGGGCAGGCAGGATTCAGGAGACTGGATTCCACAGTGGGCGGAGCTTGAGGGCAGGAACCCTCAAAGCCCGCCCCCACAGCGGCACACTTCCTCCAACAAGGCCACGCCTCCTAACAGTGCCGCTTCCTGTGGGCCAAGCGTTCAAACACAGGAGTCCATGGGGGTCAGACCTATTCAAACCAGCACATTGGTAAAAACAACAAAATACAGAAGGCTGCATATTGCATCGTCCCACCTATAGGCAATGCATAGGACAGGCACACGTGAAAAGTGGCAACATTAGGAAGTAGGGGCAGAGGGTAGAGAGAGGCACCAGGTTTCTTTGGGATGGCAATGAAAACTTTCTGGAATTGGGTAGTGGTAATAGTTGTGCAAATTTATAAATATGCTAGAAACTCATTAATATATGTGATTAATATATATATGCTAATTTTATTTATTGGTTTTATCGTCGATTTAGTGTCCCTCCTTTGTTTCCGACAATGCTTTCTTTCAGTGCTAGCAAGGTTACAAAGAAACTCGTACGCTAACAGCCTAAGGCAAAGCTAACTAGACAGGCCTTACAGAACACAGTTTAGAGTGGTTGAGGAGAGGCCTCGGAACACTTGCTCCTTTCTGAGAACGTGCTTTGGGGTCCCAGCACCCTCCTTTAGCAAAACTCCAGCAGCTCCAGGGAATCTCAGGCCCCTTGCTGGACTCCTCAGAGACACGTGCCAATGCACACATGCACACAAATACTAAATGAGTATTTTTAGTTTAAAGAGAATAAAAAGATAAAACAATTTAGAAACCTCCACGAATGGTCTTACAAAGGTTGGCATTACTTTTCTACCCAGAGTGCCAAGGCACTGGTATGACACCTGCTGTAATCCTAGCCTCTGGGAGGCAGAGAGAAGATCTGTAGTTCAAGGCCACGGCCAGCCTGGACACCAAAATTGGCATGGGGAGAGGATCCTAAGCCTGCCTCATAGTCAGACATAAAACCTTATTATATTATTCATGATAGTAAATAGTAACCTCTTCAGTGCTTAACAATAAAAAAGGACAAACTTCAGTGGATCTACCTAATGAACTATTCTGAAGCCACTGAATTTACATTTATAAAGATTTTAAGAGCCTGAGAATACTTGTAACTAATATTTGGTCTAATTGCTATGTAGCAATTTACCCATGAGAGGCTACCACGGTTCACTCTCCATATTTCTGTGGGTCCATTGTGATTATCAGCTTCTTGAACTTACTAACAAAGATTCTGAAACAAGTGAAAGGTTCCAACTACCTCCCATATAAAATAATATCAATATTTATATTTCTATGAATAAAAAAGCTATGGTCCTGCCTCAAAAACCATGAGTATTTCTTTCATGCCTTTGTCAATCTCTCTACTATATCGTTGGTATAATATTACAATTAGTATATCATTATAGTGTAATGCGTTATGAGTATGTAATACATAGTGAGATGTAAATACTTATTGTCCTGTATTGTTTAGGGATTACTAACAAGAAAACTTTCTGTGCATGTTTAATACAGACATAATTTTTCCAATATTTTTAATCCATCATTGCTTAAACCAGCAAAAAAGGAACCCACACACATAGTGCTCCAACTTGGAGTTCATACATGAACGAATAGACTTGAAGCCAAGATGCTAACAAAGACTATCAAAAAGTAGTGGCAAAGGCATGCTTTCAACTTCTTTTTAATGTTTTCTGATTTTTTTTCCAGCTATGGAAATAATCACACACGTACAGAGAGAAAGAGACAGAAAGACACAGAGAGAGACAGAGATCCAAGTTATGTGAATGCATTACTTTTACATTAGAATATATTTTAAAGATATTCTTTTGAATTTCATATGGAAAAAAAGACAGAATTGCTAAAACAATCCTGTGAAATAAAAGATCTTCTGGAGGTATCTCCATCCTTGATATAAAGCTGTACTATAACCTGGAGAGGACAGGAGTGCCACAAGGACCAAATATATCTGGGCACAGGGGTCTTTTATGAGACTGTTTCTCCAAACAAGGACCATGTATGGATACAACCTAGAGCCCCTGCTTAGATGTAGCCCTTGGTAGCTCAGTATCCCAGTGGGTACCCTAATAAGGGGAACAGGGACTGTTTCTGACATGAACTCGATGGCGGGCTCTTTGACAACCCCCCCCCCCCCGGAGGAGCAGACTTGCTAGGCCACAGAGGAGGACTTTGCAGCCAGTCCTGAAGACACCTGATAAAACAGTATCAGATGTAAGGGGAGGAGGTTCTCCCTTATCAGTGGACTTGGAAAGGGGCAGGGAGGAGATGAGGGTGGAAGGGTGGGATTGAGAGGGAAAGAGAGAGTGGGATACAGCAGGGATACAAAGTTAACAAACTGTAACTAATATTAAAAAAATAAAAATTAAAAAAATAAAGCTTTACTATAAAAAAAACTGCATGGCATTGGCATAGAAACAGAATGGTGGATCAAAGAAATCGAAGAGAAGATACAGAAATAAACCCACACACCTACAGATAATTGATTTTTGACAAAGAAGCAAAAACTATACAATGAAAAAAAGACAGCATTTTCAACAAATGGTGCTGGTCTAACTGGATATCTGCATGTAGAAAAATGAAAATAGATCCATATTAATCACTCTACACAAAACTGAAGTCCAAGTGGATCAAAGACCTCAACCTAAAACCAGACACTCTAAATCTGTTAGAAGAAAAAGTGGGGAAGACCCTAGAACTCATTGGCACAGGAGACAACTTCTGAACAGAACACCAAAAGCACAGGCTCTAAGATCAACAATCAGTAAATGGGACCTCATAAAACTGAAAAGCTTCTGTAAAGCAAAGGACACTGTTGTCAGAACAAAATGAGAGCCTACTGACAGGGAAAGGATCTTCACCAACCCTATATCTGACAGAGGGCTGATATCCAGAATGTATAAGGAACTCATGAAGTCAAAAAGCAACAAATCAAGTAATCCAATTAAAAAATGGGGTACAAAGCTACACAAAGAATTTGCAATAGAGGAATATTGAATGGCAGAGAAACACTTAAAGAAATGTTCAACATCCTTGGTCATTCAGTAAATGCAAATCAAAATGACCCTGAAATTTTACCTCACACACATCAGAATGGCTAAAATCAAAAACTCAAGGGATGATGCATGCTGGAGAGGTTATGGAGAAAGGGGAACCTTCCTCCATTGCTGGTTGGAATGTAAACTTGTACAACCACTTTTGAAATCAATCTGGTACATTCTCAGACAATTAGGAATAGTGCTACCTCAAGATCCAGCTATACCATTCCTAGGTATATAACCAAAAGATGCCACACCATTCAATAAAGACATTTGTTCGATTATGTTCATAGCAGTTTTATTTGTAATAGCCATAATCTGGCAACAACCTAGATGTCCCTCAATGGAGGAATGGATACAGAAAGTGTGGTACATTTACACAATGGACTAACACTCAGCTATTAAAAACAAGGAAATCATGAAATTTGTAGGCAAATGGCGGGAACTAGAAAAGATCATCTTGAGTGAGGTAATCCAGAAACAAAAAGATACACATGGCATATACTCACTTATAAGTGATTATTAGACATATAATATCGGATAAACATACTAAAATCTCTACTTCTAAAGAAGCTAAACAACAAGAAAACCCCTAGGGAAGATGCTCAACCCTCATTCAGAAGAACAAATAAGATAGATATCAGAAGCAGGAGAAGATAGGGGATAGGACAGGAGCCTACCACAGAGGGACTCTGAAAGACTCGAGTGATCGAGGTATCAAAGCAGAGGCTGAGACTCATGGCCAAACTTTGAGCAGAATGCATGGAATTTTATGAAAGAAGGGGGGATAGAAAGACCTGGAGGGGACTGGAGCTCCAAAGGAAGACCAACACAGCCAAAAAGCAAAAACAAAAACAAAAACAAACAAACAAACAAAAAAAAACTGAGCCCTGGTGGCCCTGAAGAGAATGATATCCCAACCAAGGACAATGCATGGAGAGGACCTAAAACCCTGGCTCAGATGTAGCCCATAAACTCAGTCTCCAAGTGGGGTCCCTAGTAAGGGGAGCAGGAACTTTCTCTAGCATGAACTCAGTGGCAGGCTCTCTGATCACCTCCTCCTGGGGAGTGCAGCCTTGTCAGTCCACAGAGGAAGATAATGCAATCAGTCCTGATGAGACCTGATAGGCTAGGGTCAAATAGAAGGGGAGGAGGACCTCCCCTATCAGTGGATTAGAGGAGGGGCATACAGGGAGAAGAGGGAGAGGGGATTGGGAAGAGACAAGAGACAGCCAGGATACAAATTGAATAAGTTGTAATAAATAATAATAATAAAGATATTTGAAGCATTCGAATATTTCATAGCAGTCATAACCATATTAGAAAAAAATGTAACTAACTTTGATTTTTCATTACAGTGTAATCACATATTGAATGTTTCTTCCTCCAAAGAGAAACAAGGAAGCAACAATTGGACAAGGCACTGATCTGTGAGTGTAACAAAATATCATTAGGAATCATTTTATTAATTTTTTTAAACCAGTCACATTTGGTTCTACCCTAGGTCTCTAGGCTATCTCCAGTTGCTGTTCATCCACGCAATGCCAGGCTTGGGCGCCCTCTTGTGGAGTAGGCCTCAAGTTAAACCAGGCCTTGGCTGGTCACTCCCACAAGCTCTGTGCCTCAACCCTGGTATATTTTGCAGGCAGGACAGATTGTAGGTCAAAGATTTTTTATGGCTGGGTTGGTGTCCAAGTTTTTCCTTCAGTAGCCTGCAGAGTACCTTCCTGCACCAAAGAGACTAGAACCTGGGGGTGAAGGCTCCATACAGGGACCAGCTCCACCTCTCTATGTTCAGTGAGCTGTGTGATGTTGTGGAAAGAAACCCTTTGTCCTAGCATCAGCCTGGGCTGTTTGGGGATCTCCACAGAACCCCCTCAGCCAGCAACTCAAATGAATGCAACCCAATCCCACCACTGGGAGCCTTGCTTGGCTACAAGAGATGGTAAGTTCAGAATCTGTACAATCTCCTCAGTAAGAGCACCCTCATAGATACCAGAAAGTTTCCGCTGTGCTAGGTTTTCACACACCCCACCTCGGTGTTCCCCAACTTCAGCTGTGTCTACCTTCTTTTCATCCTATCCCCGACACCTGATCCTTCCTGTTCCCATTCCTGCCTACCCCCAGTCCACTCACAAAATATATCTATTTCCCCTCCAACCCCCAGAGTGCTCCTCTTTTCTGGGTCGCATATTGTAGTTTGGTTATCATTTACGTGTTGGCTAATATCCACTTACAAGTGAATACATACCATACTTGTCTTTCTGTGTCTTGATTACCTTACTACGGATGACATTTCTTAGTTCCATCCATTTGCCTGCAAATTTCAAGAAGTCATTTTGTTTAACGGCTGAGTAATGCTCCCTTGTGTAAATGTGTTGTTTTTTGTTTGTTTGTTTGTTTGTTTGTTTGTTTTGTCCATTCTTCTGTTGAGGGACATTTAGATTGTTTCTAGATTCTGGCTATTGTAAATAAAGCTGAAATAAATATAGTTGAGCAAGTGTCCTTGTGGTAGTAGGGAGTGTCCTTTGTGTATGTGCCCAAGAGTGGTATGGCTGGGTCTTGAGGTACATTGATTCCCAAATTTCTGAGAAACTGTCAGATATTTTACACTGTGGCTGTAAGAGTTTGCATTCCCACCAGCAATAGAGGAGTATTCCCCTCATGTCACATCCTTGCCAGCATGAGCTGTCACTTGTGATTATGCTCTTTAGCCATTCTGACAGGTGTAAGATGGAATCTCAAAAGTCATTCTGATTTGTATTTCCCTGGTGGCTAAGAATGTTGAACACTTCCTTAAGTGCTTCTCAGTCATCTGAGAATCCTCTATTGAATATTCTCTGTTTAGATCCATACCCCAATTTTTAATTGGAGATGCTTCCACTGGAAGCAGGTGGGAGAAGATGCAGAGACACACATCCAAATATTATGTGAAGAGTCTCCTTTGGCTCCCTCCCCTCGGAGCTCGGAGAATTCCACAGAAGTGGGGAGGAAGGATTATGGAAGTCAGAAGGATGAAGCACCCCAGGAGAACACTGGCCACTGAATCAAGCAAGGCCCAAACGGGCTCTCAGATACTGAAGTAGGAA
This sequence comes from Psammomys obesus, assembly GCF_907164565.1. Lineage (NCBI taxonomy): Eukaryota > Metazoa > Chordata > Mammalia > Rodentia > Muridae > Psammomys > Psammomys obesus. The sequence goes on along the minus strand of NW_026591450.1, from coordinate 4,998,001 downwards.
GAATGGCAGCCACGGGGGTTTGTATAGAGGAGTTTTAATCCAGCAACATGGCTGCTCTGACACGGGATCACATCCAAAGACCTAGGTCTTTGTGATCTTCCTGGAGTGCAGAAACACCCTTAGTACGCACCTTTAACCCCTCTGGCTGGAATTCAGTACAGACTTTTAATCCCAAACAATGCTGTCTAATTGAGGAACAGAAAAAGGGACAAATCGGAGAAAGATTTGACAAAATGAGTCAGAGATAGAATATGCCTAACTCTTAGGAGAACAGACAGGAAAGACACGATATTTAAGGTCAGTAAAGAGTGAGAAGAATTTGTGGAGACAGTACAGTGGAGTGGAGTTCAGGCATACAACTGAATTCAGTGAAGTTGAGTTGAGTTTGTGAAGGTACGTGGAGTTCAGAGGCAGCTTTTCTAAGCAGAGAATTTCAGTCAGAGGCCAAAAGAAGCCAGTTTGAATCAGTCAGCTTGGAGAGGAGTTTAAGCCAGAACAGCTGAGATGAATCAGCCAGCCAGAGAGACCTAGAAAGGGTGAGCCTATTCAGCAGTAAGTTTCAGAGGCTGAAAACATTATCAGCCTAGGTTACTAGGTGGAAGCTGGAAACTGAAGCTTTCAAGGTCCAGGTTTACAGAAGATTAGATTGTATGGAGGCTATAAGCTTCCAGGCCTAGGCCTAGGCATGGATGGGTAGATAGATAGATAGATAGATAGATAGATAGATAGATAGATAGATAGATAGATAGATAGATAGATAGATAGATGATGGAGGGATGAATAGAACAGAGATAGAAATGCTCTGGGCTCAGCCCAAACCGTGTTGTAAAGCTTGGGTACGGCTCCCATCTCATCCCCTCATCTGAGGAAATAAAAGCATTTACAGGTCTGCACCAGTTCCTCTGCATGTATTTTGGCTGCTAGCTTAGTGTCTTTGTGGGACTACTAACTGGGAGCTGGTGTGTCTTTGACTCCTATGCCTGCTCTTGGAGCTCTCTTCTTCCTGTTAGGTCGCCTTGCCCAGCCTCGGTGTGACAGCCTTTGCCTTGTCTTGTACTGTGTTGTGTCATGTTTGGCTGTTGTCTTTTGAAGGCCTGACCTTTTCTGAAGGGAGACAGAGGGGGAGTAGATCTGGGGAATAGGATAAGGAAAGGAAAGCTGTGGAGAGTGGAAGGAGGGGAAACTGTGGTCAGGATATATTGTATGAAAAAAGAATCTATTTTCAAGTAAAAGAAGAGGAAAAGGAGAAAGAAAGCAACATATGTATCTTCTGTATACAAATCTCAGCCAGGATGAAATAGATAGAACAGAAGCCATGAGGCAGAGACTGACTAAAACTCAAAACTTTTAAAGTATGCCCTCTGTCAAAACCTAAACATAAAACAGACATGCTCAAAAGCAATGCAATGACACTTTTATTTCCACAATTTCATAAAGCAGAAAAAAGGAATTTTTTTACTATGTTATTTCAACACCACATAATAAATTAAATTTTCATGATTCTGATGGTTACTTCAGATAATACAAAAACACAAAGGGGAAAAAAACACGTGCTCTTCTATTCTACAGTCCTTTCACTAGAAATTATTGTCAGGGACCCAGAGCTGCCATTATAAAGGACTTTCTTGCCCTCTACATACTGTCATCAAAGCCTAGCTCTTACTTCTGACTCCTGACTATTATGATATATTATATTCAGTAAAATCATGTGTTCCCAGGAGACTTGAAAACAGTATTGGTTTATTTAAAAAAAAAAAAGCCATGTGCTTCACAAAAGAAAATTCTCTCTCAAAAATGATTCTACAGAGGGAGAGAGGGTGGGGTTGGGAGGGAATAAGGGAGCGGGATACAGCTGGGATACAGAGTTAATAAAATGTAACTAATAATAAACAATAGTAAAAAATGATTCTACAGTACAACACAGTTTAGGAAAAAGGGTAACTAACAGGAATGTATGTAGCAATGCAAGTGAGCTTTTCACAGCTGTGCACCTGTTGACTCTCAGAATTTCTCAATTCTGCTCTTCTGCTAGTGCATACATACTAGGTGCATCGTTTCTTTTTGTTTTGTTTTTGTTTTCTTTTTTAATTTTTATTTTATTTTTATTAATTACAGTTTATTCACTTTGTATCCCCGCTGTAACCCCCTCCCTCATCTCCTCTCAATCCTACCCTCCCCCTTCTTCTTCTCCTATGTCCCTCCCCCAGTCCAATGATAGGGAAGGTCCTCCCCCTCTGACCATCCTCTATCAGGTCTCATCAGGACTGGCTTCTTTGTCTCCCTCTGTGGACTGGTAAGGCTGCTCCCCCCTCAAGGGGAGGTGATCAAAGAGCCAGCCCATGAGTTCATGTCAGAGACAGTCCCTGTTCCTATTATTGAGGAACCCTCTTGGACACTGAGCTGCCATGGGCTACTTCTGTGCAGGAGTTCTAAGTTATTTCCATGCATGGTCCTTGATTGGAGTCTCAGTCTCAGAAAAGACCCCTGGACTCAGATTTTTTTTGTTCTGTTGCTCTCTTTGTGGAGCTCCTGTTCCCTCCAGGTCTTTCATCTCCCCCTTCTTTCATAAGATTCCCTGCACTCTGTCCAAAGTTTGGCTATGAATCTCAGCATATGTTTTGATACCCTGCTGGGTAGAGTCTTTCAGAGGCCCTCTATGGTAGGCTTCTGTCCTGTTCCCTGTTTTCTCCCTCTTCTGATGTCCATTCCATTTGCCTTTCTGAATGAAGATTGTTCATCTTACCCAGGGTCCTCCTTTTTTTTTTTGGGGGGGGGGGGGGGGTTGAATCTGTAATTTTATTTTATTTTATTTTTTGAATTTTTATTTATTTTTATTATTAGTTACATTTTATTAACTCTGTATCCCAGTTGTATCCCTCTCCCTCATTCCCTTCCAATCCTACCCTCCCTCCCTCATCTCCTTCCTGCCCCTTTCCAAGTCCACTGATTGGGGAGGAGGGTCCTCCTTCTTGATTAGCTTCCTTAGGTGTACAGATTTCAGTATAATTAGCAGCTCCATTCTACAGATGAATTCTTAGCCATCTTTCTCCAAAAACTTCACAGGTTTGGGGGCTTCATGTCCCAAAGGTTCACAGATTTGGGGGCTACATGCTACAGAGAATATATTTTAGCATGTAAAATTATTTCAAAGCCAGGAAAACAAGGCTTTCCTTTCGGTCAATAAGACCAATTAGGTTGTAAGCACTGTCTGGAATCTCTGCAAGCAAGAAAAATGTTTTGTTATTTCTCTGTGAAAGCGTTCCAAACTCGGTTGCGGTGGTTCAGTATCTATTACATATTTCCACGAGTTAAGAAAAATAGAGGCTCTGTGAGCACTAATGAGACCTCAGGAGAATGTTCTAAAATGCCTCTAATCCTTCCTCCTGTTTTATCATTGCTCATATGCACTTCTTTCGCCATCATTAAGCCTCAAAGCTTTTTATAATAATTATTTCCATTGTCGGTGGATTCTGAGTGCATTATGGTAAAAGATTAATTTGTTTTGTTTGCTTGCTTGCTTGCCTGCCTTGTGAATTTATCTTAAACTTTTCAGATATTTTTGAGGGGGGAGGGGTTATACTGAATTGTTGACCTATCCCTTTCAAGCCTACTTTTTGATTGACTTACTATAATAAATCAATGAAAAGAACTTAGTATGTGTTCAATGCTATTTTGTTTAATGATTGGTTTAGTTCTGAAACTGGAACTGAAAATTAAAACTTCATGATTTTTTTTTCAATGCTGGGAATTGAACCCAGACCTCCTGCATTCTAGGCAAGTGCTTTACCACTAAGCCACATCATCTTATCATGACATATTTGAACAAACTCATTAATAAATACCTCTGGGCTCTATAAAGCACCAAGATTCAGGGTCCTGGACTACACTTCTAAACTCATTCCTAATCCACCATTTCCCAAGTACCCTATGTTCTTAAAGCCAGGCAAAACTATAGGTTAACCAAGACCAGAGAGTGGGACACAAGGTACCTGGAAGAGAAGCCAGCCTCATACCACTCTCGGAAAGATGACCTCACGCTCAGCATTGCCTTGCTGCAGCTTCAGCCTTCCTCCCTATTTCTTTTCTTCTCTCAGAAACTCACAGGTCATCTTCCTTGCCCTGAATCTCAAATTTAGTGAGCCTAAACCATTTTCTCGTAAGACTATCCTATTCCCAAACCTGAAAGGTAATGTACTTCCTATGCTCAACATATGAGGTCAGAGGTTAGGTGAGGTTCTTCTCAGCAGATGCTGCTGTTTGCACCCAGGATGCTATCATTTCCCGTTACTGCAGCTACTAAATTAAGAACATGCTCAAAACAAGTTCATCTCACTGTTACCAAAACTGAGGCTGGAAAGCAATTGCCACTTCCTGTAATGATCGCATTGTCGGCAGCACACGTTTTATTTTGTGGCCTTGTGTGGGTTTACTCTCTTTTTCATTTAAACACAAATCACTGTGTCTCCATGGCAGACACATTTCCTCCACTTCAGGCGGTAACAGAGAAAGCCCCGTTTGGAAGGCAGTTTTGGAAGATGTCCTTCCTTAATAAAATGTCTTCTTCATTTGTATAGGATTAATAGAGCCACCCTTGGAAGTACACTCAACTGTCTCCCTCACCTTGAGGTGCTGGAGTTTTACAGTAGTGGAAGTGCAGACAGGTGTTTTGAGAGCATAACTGATTATTCTTCTGTAAGCTGTATCAAAGTTCAATGATTTTTAGCTAAAATCATTCTATAAAAAGTTACATACTGTGATTTCACCCTTATCTCCTCCCAGATGAGCTGACTGGTTCATAAACAGCAAGGTTTCTATTTTAATCCCCCAACTCTATTCTGAGATAGGAGCTCTATCAAAGTGGAAAGGCTTTCCTGTCAATAAGTCCATCCAAAAGGATTCATTTATTTATTTCTGTTTTCGTGCTTTCCTGTTAAGAAGAGATCATTGCACTTAATCCTACCACAACCTCGTGAGAGTTCTCTTATTTTTATACTAAAAGATCTTACAACTAATGCTTCATCAAATCAGAATACCAAACATTTGTAATAAGATCCCCATCTCCAGAGAAAAGCTCCTAAGATGTTAAGAACCAGACCCTGAAGCAAAGCAGTCTGGCAAAGGGTATGTAAAGCCCAGGAAGGGCCTATATTTCAGCTACACTCAGCTTTTAGTTCTAGTTCATTTTAAATGGAATGGTTTCAATTCATTGTTTTGGATGGAGCAACATAAAATTATGAAAAGACTTCAGACCATGTTTTTTTTTCCTTAACACTTTAATATTTTATAATTAAAAAAAATACTACTGAGTAACATTTCTTTGAGCAATACTGTATGAAGCAAAACATTTATCTTAACATAACTTCAGTGGGGACCAATAACTACCCAAGTCACAGTTGCATTGTAGCAGGGGTTCCTTAAAGTCAAGGATCTGACTGCAGGACCAACCACTAACTTAACTGGGCTCTATTCCTCAGACCTGCTCTTCCTTTCAGTCCTTTGTCCTTCCTGGATTAGTTCAAGTTCAAGAAGGGTCAGATCCAGGTGATAATTATCTCAAGCCAGAACCACAGCTGTTTCCCCAGGCCCAGCAGGACCCTCAAAAAACACATCTGAGAGACTGACCAATCAAACTCCACCTTGGCTAGCACTGTATGCTATGTGTCACTCTTCCCCATCCTACTTCTTCACCTGTGTACTTCTACAGTTATTGTTGGGACCCAAAACGGGTTTAGAATGCTTGTTCCTCTCTTATCCCTGCGATGACCATACTAAAATCAACTTCTTTCCTACTGTGTTAGTAGAAGACTCTGGGATTCCCTCTTTGTACTATTAGTCTTTCTTTGAAGATCTTAGAAATGGACTGGGCAGGAAGCTCAAAGACATTTTTACCAGAGTGGGAGAAAAAGAACAAGACGGGTAAGCCATAAATCTGCAAATCTCAACAGCTGCTGCAAGTAGAAGGATAAAATAGAGTTAGAATAGAAGGTAGAATAGAGTAGAAAGGTAGAATAGAAAGAGTTAGGGTGAAGAAAACCAACATGTTAGTCAGAAAGATGAGCAAGCAGCTACATGCTGGCAGATGTGAGTACTTCAAAGAGGCATGAGAAAGCCCAGAGCATCTGGGAAAACACATTTCCTCCCCTGTGTACTTATCCTAAACATATCTTCCAGTGGACCAGCATCCCTGGGGAGCACTCCCAGCCAAGTGACAAGTAAATCCACCTGGATTCATTCTTTTTAAAGAAGGTTTATTTTTATTCTTATGTGTATAACTGCTTGTTCTACATATATGCGAGTGCATACCACTCATGTAATGCCTGTACAGGTCAGAAGAGCGTGTCAGATGCACTGGAACTGGAGTTAGAGACAGTTGCTTGTCACCATGTGGGTGACAGGAATCAAACCCGGGCCCTCTGCAGGAGCAGCAAGTGCTCTTACCTGCTGGGCCCTGGCTTCAGCCCCGGATTGACTTGTGGGCAGGGAGACGGTAGTGTGCAACCTTCTAGTCTTTGGATCAGACCAGAATGCCATGTCTCTACCAGGACCAGAGCTAGGAGGAGGTAGCTCTCTCTTAATGGGCCTCAACAAAGCCCTCAAATCCCCCACCTCCCAATATGGAACTTCTTAATTGTAAGGAAGGGCAAAATTGATGTATCCCTTCCTTGTGTTACCAGGGAAACAGGGTCCCCAGCCAGCCTTGAGGAAAGGGGTCCATACTCAATAGCATCTCTCCTGCTATAAACAAGGGCACCCCACATTTGAAGAATTTATCCTCACTTTTACATCACTAACTCTTGGCCTAACCATCACTGACTCTTTCAGTAGACCTTGTTCAGTCGTCATCATTATGACGTTTTGTCTCCTTACTATAGAGATGAAACAAGGCCATAGGAGCATTGTCCTGCGTGTACAGTGCACTCTCCATAACCTTAAAACATTGCAAAATGAGCCCTAAAGCACAGCCTTGAAAGTACAGACAGGCCCGCGCGGGGGCGGGGCCATGGCGCCACAGAGGTTCGCAGGGTCCTCTGCTTCCATGTCCTAGGCTTGCATAGTGCGGCCCACGAGCATGTCCCAGGCTTCATCGCAGAGGAGCCTCGCGATGCGCGCTGGTCTGGGGTCGCTAACCCCAGCTGCGACCTTGTCGTGTTAGTCCAAGTGAAAATTCTGATTATGTCTGCAATCCTTCAAGATGTGAAAGGATTATTTTGGAAGAACTTGCCCAACTTAGCCGCCTGGGACATTTCAATTACCCACCTTATAAGAAAGTTTGCAAGACGTCGGGTAGTGCTGATTTTCAAAAGAAACCAAGAGATACGGTGTCTTTTTCATCTGCTCTGTGGATGAAGAGATTAAAAACCTTCGAGAGAAGCTTAATCAACTTAGGCAACAGAATGTTTATTTGGTCACGCAGAACCATTCTTTAATGACTAAGATAGAGTCTATCCACTTTGAGTTGACACAATATAAAGCAAAAGTATGTCTCTTGATTTGCTAAGAGAGTATTTGTAATATGTATATTTGTGTGTGTGTGTGTGTGTGTGTGTGTGTGTGTGTGTGTGTGTGTGTGTGTGTATGGATGTATATTTGATTTTTTTTTTTTTTTTGGACAGGGTTTCTCTGTGTTCCTTGGCTGTCCTGGACTTGCTTTGTAGACCAGGCTGGCCTCAAATTCACAGAGATCCACAGAGATTTGCCTCCCTGAGTGCTGGGATTATAGGCATGTGCCACCGCGCTGTCTTCAATTATTTGTACTATTTGATGATTAATAACCAGAACATATGTATGTTGCCTATCTAATAGGTAAAAATTTCTGTATGCTACTTGAATATTGACAGGGACTAAAATCACTATCATTTCTGAAGATAATTTAAGAGAACTTTTAATAATTGTTGCATTAAGATAAATCAGCTTCTTAAAATCTTATTGTTGGAAACTTAAAAAACAGAAAAAGGATGAGATTGGAGAGATGATCTACTGATTAAAGAGCACTTACTTATTCATTTTCCCTTTCCACCCACATGGCGGTTCACAACTATCTGTATCTATAGTTCTGAGGATCTGGTGCTTACCAGGCATGCACGTGGTGGACAGATGTACAAACAGGCAAAACACCCACACGTAAAATAAAAATATATCTTCAAAAAAGAAAAACCATCCTGAATTTTCTATTACTTAGAAACCCCCTTATTGTCTGTCTTAAATAGTATCCATACTATTTTGAATAGTTTGTTATTCTTTTTAATAAAAAATTGTTATTTTGTGTGTTTGTAAAAAAGAAAGAAAGTATAGACAGTTCTGGGAAGCTTGCATCTCCATTTTTTTTTTTTTTTTTGTTTTTTCCTAAAAAAAAAAAAAAAAAACTTAAGTAACAACTTCATTTTTTTTATTTGTAGACTTTTTGCCACACTCAAAACAGAATTTGAGCAGAAACCAGCTCAAAGATATTTTGTGGATCTGTGCTTTTCCTCCAAGAAAGCAAGTATTTATTATAGAAATGATTTTGTGCTCACTCTTAAGTTAACAGACAAAGAAACTGTACAGGTTTTCTGCTATTGCTGGTGGGAAATGGCTTCTACACAGACACTTCTTGTTAGGCAACGACTTTTCTGACAACATAGCTACAGAAATTCCCCCAAGAAGTGCATCCTGTGGGTATTGCTTCCCTTTCTAAGTTTCCCTTTCATTCATAAGCTCAGAACTTGACATCAGTCTCTGTTTTTACTAGTTTTATGACTTCCCAGAATCTTAATTTCTTTTTAATTATTTATTTTATCTTTGAGATTATAATACAATGACACTATTTTCTCCTTTCCTTTCCCTTCCTCTAAGTCCCCGCACATGCCTATGTCTCCTTGCTCTTTTTCAAGTTCATGGCCTCTTTTTTCATTCTCGTTACATACATATATGAACAATAATCAAAGTTGTTTTGATTTGAGTTTTCCCAGTTGTCAGAGATAATGAACATTTTTTTGCAGTATTTCTTGGTCATTTTATTTCTTCTTTTGAGGCCCATTTTTTGAATAGATAATTTGTTTTTTTTGTTTGTTTGTTTGTTTTGGATTATTACAATTTATTCACTTTGCATTCCAGCTGTAGTCCCCTCTCTTGTTCCCTCCCATTCCCACCTTCCCTCCTTCCCATGCCCCTCCCCCAGCCCACTGATAGAGGAGGTTCCCCTTTCCTTCCATCTGACCGTAGCCTATCAGGTCTCATGAGAACTGGCTGCATTGTCTTCCTCTGTGGCCTGGTATGGATCCATATTTAACACCCTGCACAAAATTAAAGTCCAAGTGGATCAAAAACCTCAACATAAAACCAGACCTGTTAGAAGAAAAATTGGGGAAGAGCCTTGAACTTATTGGCACAGGATAGAACTTCCTGAACAGAACACCAACAGCACAGGCGCTAAGATCAACAATCAATAGATGGGACCTCATGAAACTGAAAAGCTTCTGTAAAGCAAAGAACACTGTCGTCAAAACAAAATGACAGGCTACAGATTGGGAAAGGATCTTCACCAACCCTACATCTGACAGAGGGCTAATATCTGGAATCTATAAAGAATTCAAGAAGTTAAACAGCAACTAATCAAGTGATCCAATTTAAAAATGGGGTACAGAGCTAATTTCTTAACTAAAAACAAGCTAATGAGCATCTAGCTCGAGAGATGGTTCAGCAGTTAAAAACACTGACTGCTCTTCCAAAGAACCTGAGTTTGATTCCCAGCGTTCATGCATCAACTAAAAATATCTTTAACTCTGGTTCCAGAGGACCACATGTCCTCTTCTGGCCTCTGTGGGGAACTGCATGCATCTGGTATACAGAAAAACACACAGACAAAACACCCACACATAAAATAAAAATAAACGTCTTTTTGAAAAAAAAAAAAAGCTATTGAACAGACCATACAAGCCATAAATATTTCTGAGGATTGACTAATGGGACTATGGGACTCTATCCTCTGAAACACTGTACCATGAAGTACACATAGCTGTGATGAAACACTCTTGAGGACTATGAGCAAACTGTTTCAGCCCTATCCAGGGAGCTAATAACTCTAGAGAAGGCTATGTCTTCCTTGGCCAACTTTGTATGCTTAGGACAGGTGTCTATGCAGGTATAGATCCTCACATGTATGACTGTATCAGTCAGCTCAAACTTCCAAACAAAGTGTCAGAGACTGAATGACTTAAACAACAGACATTTGTTTTGTTTGTTTGTTTGTTTGTTTGTTTGTTTGTTTTTACAGTTCTACAGTTGGAGATCCATGTGCAAGCTTGTTTCTTCTGCAGTCTTTCTTTCTGGGTTGCAGACAGCTATCATCTTGCTGTATTATGTATGCTCCAGTTGGGAGAGAATGGAAGAGAGGAAGGAAGAGGAGGAGGAGCAAGAGGAAGGCTTACAGACAGGGAACTCTTAAGAGGAAAGTCTCTTCCTGTGATGTTCCATCAAGATTTTTGACCAAGATTTGGCTTATCACATTCAATCAATATCATCCTAAATTTAATTTTTGTTGTTTAAAATCTAGTTGAGATAAAATACACATCCACAAGAATATAGAGCCACAAAAAAAGCCTTGTTGGATAAAAAAGCATCCTTTGATAGCTTCTTTAGGACTAAAAATTAAAAATAAAGCAACCTTTGGAAAATTTAAGGGCTCAATATGCTAAGAACACTGTATGAGTTTATAGGAAAGTGTATGGATAAAAAAAAAAAGAGAGAGTGTTTCTTGTATGAAAAAAATTCTGGTCAGACTGTACAGAAAGGGATTCCTATTATCCACAAACTCCCTGGCCACCATCTGGTCTGTTTATTAAAAGAAGAGTCCAAACAGGACAGCCTGCTGGGTGCTGCAGAAGTTGGAGCCCTTCAGGCTTCAGGTGGTTTGCAGGTGGTGAGCAGTGACAATTCATGTTCCGGACACTGAGGTCAAAGGAGGCCATGTTCAGTCGATATTCTCTGAAGGGTGCCGGCAGCTCTGGGGTCAGACACAGTGCCCTCGGAACCTTGTGGTTTTCTTACAAAAAATCAAAACTTGCAAGAAGTCAGTGAAAGTACAACCATGACTGCGATAGGCAGGTCACCATGACATTGATCTGAGGAACCTACAGCGCCCTTAGCTTTGCTTCTTTTATGCTGCTATTGAGGGAACTTCTGGCTTCTCGCTAGTAGAAAGAATACATATATATATATTGTGAGTTGTGTGGTAGAGATGAAATCTTGTATTGCATGTTGAGTCTGAATTCAGTATTTCTCAGTGGTCCTTTATGTGAAGGTCAATAAATGTCTCTGCATTTTTTTTCTTTTTCATACTTCGCTGAGTTGGGTGAGATGGAATAAGGTTAGTTCTGCAAAGGCATTGTGTAGGCAACATAAGGAGAGGTAACTGTCGCAGTCAACCATCTAGCCAAGCACAGCTCCAGACTCCCAGTGCACAAAGGTCAGGCCAAGGATGGGGGCTCTGGATCTTCGTGCAGTGCTAATTTTACTGTAGAGGAGCAGGCTGCATTTCATGCCACGCCAGACCTGGGCCTAATTTTTTTTTTTCCCTTTTCCCAAAACACAGCCATCTCTCCCTAAGATGTGTTGCTTTGACTTGAAGGAGAGGTGGCAGGAGGCACAGTTACTTCCTTCCCTGCCTTCTTCAATGCATCTTTTCTTTTGTTGTACTAAGTAGGCACAATGTTCCCTCAGTATTTTTCCCACAGCCTAAATGAAGACCTCTGTGTGGCTGGTAAGTCTGTCTGTCTCTAAGTATATGCCCACTGATGGAAGTTCTCAGCCATCATCTTGCCATCTTGCTCCACCTCTGGTATTTTCTTAGACAGGAGGCAGGGGAATTCATGTCTAATCCTCTTCATGAGCTTCTGAGGACCCTACCCATATATTTTCTAATCGTTCAGTCATAAGATACTTGGGGGCTGGGAGGCTATGTTTGGATGACTTTTTTCTAAATGAGGAATATGGAATACTCAAGAAAAAATGTGCAGCCTCTCTCTGTATCATATATGTGAGGTGAGGTGCTAACCCCTGGTTCTTTAAAAATATTTAGTAAATTGACCATTTTAAAAATAAGCTTAAGAGACTGGGTGTATATGCAAATTTTCAGAGTTTATTTCTACTCAATGACAGTTATAAAATCATAACCATCTCAAATGTAAAAGTGTTTACTATTGTTTTTAAAAGGGTAAAAGGAATGGTTAGTATGAGACTCACACTGCATTCCTAGCACTCAACAAGCAAAAAGAAAAGAATAATGAATTTCAGGTAGGCCTGGGCTATTCTGTCTCAAATAAGAAAATAAATGTAAATTATTAGTTAACCAGTAAGTAGGTGTAAAGGCATTTTACTCTTCTTTAGAAAAAAAAAGAAAAAGAAATTACTCACAGCCACAGCAGTATAAAGAAGTTGGTTAATCCACTTTTACCAAGGCCAGGACATAGATCTTAACAAGAATAACCACGTCAAGATTATCTAACGATGTTATCATGATAACAGATAAACGTTTCTTCTCAAAATACTATTAAAACTTAGTTAAGCAAAATGAAATTATCTTTCAGACAATAAGCAAAATTTATTAGTAAGAATGTGGAGAAAGGGAAACCCTTTTGGAGGAAATATAAATTGATGCTTTATCTGACAGGGTCTGGTGCCAGAGAATGAAGTGGCCAATTCTAAAGAGCTGAACTCTAAAAAGAAACTACTTCACATTCTTTCAGCCTACAAACCTAGCCAGATAACTGGCACGTAGGACACTGGGAACAACCATCAGGTCACGCATGTCTTTCAAACCAACCCTTGTGACTAACAAAGTAGTACATGTCACTGCTTAACCAAATCCACTTCTTAAGTGTCTGAGATTTGAACAGCGTTCTCTAAGTTTCTCAATGAATTTCTCTGTCAGCTTCTTTAAGTTCCTTTCCAACAACAACAACCACAGAGTAACTCTAACTACCCATTTACTCTCCTCCTCAACCCTCAGGCAGCATAGCAATCGATAACAAGCCTTTTAAGAAATTTTCAGGGTTTGTCTGAATTTTTTTTTTTAGCCCTGCTGGGGATCAAAGCCAGGGCCTTGCATCCACTCAGGAAAACGCTTCACCACTCTTGCTTTTTCCTCAAACCCTTAATGTCTCTGCATATTCATTCTTTCAATTTTATTTCAAGGACTACACGAGAGATAGGAGTATACTCTCTGGGTCTGTCTAGGGAGCACGGCATGAACATGATAGAACAAATTCTGTTCACCTTTGTCACATGTGCTCTGTGCAACTTAGCACACAGTCGCAGGTGTAACTATTCAACCAGGAGCCAGGAATGTTCATGTCTCCTTAAATTTAAAAAATACACAATTGTTTATTTGTACTATTTAGACAGACCTGCTCAATAGAGAATGAGCATTTCTTCACGTTTTTTTTTTTCATTGTGTTATTTTTAAAGCATTGTGATTTAATACTTGTTAAACGGATTCAATGACTTCGTGATTAAAACTACTTTTTTTACTCTTTTCTTCAGCCTAAGCCTAAGCCTTGCCTGTGAAAGACCGCACCCTGGAGCTGAACGAAACCGTCTCATTGAAAGCTGCATTCAGAATATTGAACACTGGGAGATTGAATGCCTCTTTCTCTCTGAAAATATCTGCTGCTGCGGATAGAAAACTCTTCACGTTGCAATGTGAACGACAATCATTCTGTTTGGCAAATTACATAAAGTTCTGTGAATTGCAACCAAGGTCAATGGTTTTTCCAAGAACAATTTTTTGTTAGGACAAAGTCTAATGTAACAGAATTTTAAACAAAAAGAAACCATAAAATCATGTTGCAGAAATTCTCAAGTTTAGAAAACTGTACTTATAAGCTTTTAAAAATTAATTAAATTTGAAAAACCCAGTTCTTTGTTAGAGATAACTCATTGTGTTTCTTTGGGGTTTTAAAGGATTATTTCCTGTTTTTAATAAATTCTATGGAAATCTTCCTAATTCAGTTAGAACTTCATTTTACTTCAATAGACTAAAAAAGTTAATGATGCTGGCAAACTTTGTTCTCACTTAAGTAAATCAAATATGGCACCAAGAAGCTTCTCGGTCTTCCAGAGTTCACACTGAACTTCCCATGCTGTCCTGCTCTGGTAGTGTTCATTCCCATCATAGGCTTATGACACCTTACAAAGCTTCCCCATGGTCCAGGAAGCTCTACATGCCATCATTTGAAGTGGATTTTTTTTCCAACTTCCTTCTGTGATAGACTGCAGTCAATGTATCTTCACAGGGTTTCTTTCTAGCCTTCCTTAGCCAGGACAGTAAGTGCTTTAAGCAAAACAATCTTCTTTCGTGAACGCTATTTTGCAGTGGTCTGTTACTGTGCCATGTAAGCTTCGCAGGTGATCCTTGCTCTTAGCAATCAACACTTACCTGCAAGACATATTTTTCTTCACCGGATTACATGGGGAAGGCATTACTAAAGTCAGTAATTAGAACTCTTACATTAGTCGGTGTGAAATAAACAGCTGTCCACGCAACCAGGCCTGTCTGTCCCAGGCTGTCCGTGTTTCTACATGCCTGCCCTCCTTCAACGCTGCCATGTGATTGTCTGATGGAGAACGGTGATTAGTGTGCCTGGAGAGATGGCTAAGTTTAGAAGAGTGCCTGCTGGGCAAGTGTAAGGATCTATGTTTTTGAATCTTTAGCACCCAAAAAAAAAAAAAAAAAAAAAAAAAACATGTTTGTAACCATGCATATCTGTAATCCCTAAACTATACAGGAGGCAGAGATAGGAGAAGCCATGAGGCTTACTGACTGCCAGACTAGTCAAATCAGGGAGCTCCACGTTCAATAAGAGATCTGGTCTCCAGGGCAGAAGATGGAAAATGAGAAAGCCGAACCCTTGATAGCCTCCACTGGCTTTCACACGTATGTGCACAGATATCCACAACCAAACACACATGTGAATATATATGTGCATGTACATATATAATATGTGTATCAGAGAAAGACTACAATAATTAGCATTAGCTCAATGCAGAACTGTAACGATCCTCGGACAACTAAGACTATAATCTACATTTGAAGGATTCTCAGATAGCATCAGTCATCACTAAGGAATGTTACTGTATTCACACCACAACATACCCACACAAACTTTTAATACCCAGCAAAATAAATAAATAAAACTGAGGTCAATCAGGTGTGTGTGTGTGTGTGTGTGTGCATGCGTGCATTTGATACTATTTTTCCTGCAAAATGTTGGTTGAGGAGTAGTTCTCTAGGCTGTTTGTGCACCCAATTTAAACTTGAGTTCACACAAATACTTATCATCTCTGACCATGCACAGCATCCTCTTTCACAGCTGACTCAACTTTCAGACTTGGCACTCTGCGGTTAATTTTTGCCGGGTCATCAACAGCTTCTCAACATGTGCTCATTGGCTTCTGATCATTATCTCTAAAAATAGACACTCAGTCATTCTTCATTGCATGCCAATGACAAGATTCTTTATTTTCAATATTTCACAAGGCTATTTATTCAGTTAGCTAGCCTTTGTTAACCACCAAGTTTCCTCTGCCTTGACTATTCAATTTATTTTCACATCTGTTTGGGTTTCTGAGACAAGGTCTCATGGAGCCCAGGCTGCCTTGAACTCCTATTATAACTAAACATAGCCTTGAATTCCTGGAACTCCTGCCTCAACCTTTCAAATGCTAGAATTCAAGGTGATTGTTACTACATTCAGCCCTTACCTTAGTCAACTTTTAAAGAAAAAGGAAATATAAAAAGTATCAGCTGGAAATAGCAGAATTTATCATTTCTAATTGAGCTGCTGCTTTATTTCAGTATTGCCTTTGAGAAGCAATGAAAATAACTGAAGATGAATGATTTGTATAACTAAGCAAAGATCTGATGTTATATTCTCATTGTGGGGGGGGGG
>NW_026591450.1:4922672-4982065 GCF_907164565.1 Psammomys obesus | reverse complement strand
AAAAAAATGTCAAGATAATTTCTTGTATTCTATCATATCATAACAGAAAAAAAGTAGAAATCAATAGCAATGGAAACAAGTGGAAACAGGACTTTTGAATGAACAGTGGGTCACTTAAAACACTGTGGAGGAAATGCAAATTCCTAGAGTCAAATGAAAATGAGAGAAAATCTACCATAGCCTCAGAGATATGGTCAAGATAGCCCAAAGAGTAAAGTTTGTGTCTGCAAGTGCTGATAGTCACAGAGAGTTCAAATAAACAAACTAATAATGCACCTCATGGCTCTAATATGACAAGAAATCATAGGCAAGGATAAAAATTAATGAAATATAGACTAAAAGAACAGTATTCAGAATCAAACGATGAAGAGAAAAAGACCCAAAATAAAAATATATATATATAAAGATTAAAGGTGGTGTTATTATAATGGACTCCAATGAACTCTAGAAGATCATTAGGGAAGCTTTGAAAACTCATATTCCAAGAAAGTTGGAAACCAAGAGAAAAAATGGATGAGTTTCTAAATGCCTATAACCTACCAAATTAAAGCCACCAGGAATAAACAACTTATACAGACTCATTACAAGCAATGAAATTGAATCTATAATCAAAACTCTCTGCACAAAGGAAAAAAAATAGGGCCTCCCTGATGGTTCAGCAGGTAAAGGTCACATATGTCTGATGTTCTGAGTTTCCTGGAACCCACCTAAAGGGGGAAGAAAGGAACAAGTCTGATAAAGTTGTCTTCTGTTCTCCACACACGTCTTGGTATGGCATGTACATGCACACACGCAGACACACACACACACACACACACACATTTTTTAAAAACTGAATCCAGTCAGCTAGGTCTTCCCACATGGCTACAGAGAGCTTCCAGCATGGTAAAATTGTCAGAGCATTCCTTGTACATAGCAGTAGACACCTCTGAGGTTTCTTGTCAACCCGAAGGACTCAAGGCAGAAAAACAAATTGCATTGCTGGTTATCATAAACTCTGTTCTCTCATCTCAAGCACCAAGACTTAGGTATAGTATGAAGAAATCAGGCATTCACTCCAGAATCAGGACCAAATCCTAGCCCCATCACTGGGCACCAGCAGAACCATCACATTAATTACTTTACCAGATATTTTCCTTTATCTTTGAAATGGAACGTAGCACCTAACACAGAAGGTACTGTAATGATTGAATTGGTATTGCAGATACCCAGTGTGCTTTAGCCCACATTCTTTTGGAAATTTTTTTTATTTTTGCTCTAACCACTACATGAAAACTGACTTCATGCAATATAATCTGATAGTCCAAGACAGCTCCATAATTTGGAGAATCTAGTGAAAATAAAAGGCCAAAGTCTCTGATTAAAAAATCATTCAGAACTTCAAGAGCCTTGTGGGGTTGCACAGGTTGTAGATCTGCTACCAGTTCCTCCTCTCTGCTGTGGCAGAATCATCTCTCCATTTCTGCTTCAATCCTTCTTTGACTGTAGGGCCCCTAAGAAAATGAGGGATTACAAGGTTGGTGCGATGGAGGAAGGAAGCCAGTGGACAAATGCTGTGCAGATGAGTGGTTTAGAGGGGTTCTGCAGGCGTCCTCAGTCACGCAGGAGCCATCCTCAGCCATCCACAGCTGCAACCAGCCCGCTGATGTCAAGAATCAGTTTCCTTCTCTCTCTTACCTGCACACAAGCTTTGGTCTTCCACTCTGTCTCAGGCTGAGGTAAACACACTGCAGCAAGCTGTCTGATGTGGCACCTCTCAGGAAGCTCATCACCATGTTCTTTGTCCCCTTCTGGGTTGCAAGAGCCAGTGACCAGAGAAGAGAAGTGGAGACCAAATCCCCACCATAACAGTGAAGAAGAAAACAAAGAGAGCTCATCCTCTCTTCATATAAAGAACCCCCTTTGCTTCAAAGTTGTGTACTCATTTTGTCTTTAAACTGTCTGATATAAGATTCTGGACATTTCATTTATTGGAGTTGTTTTCTCTGACATCCAGTTGGCCTTGATCCTGTAGTAATCTCACCGGAAAAGAAAAGCATGAATATGACTCAGGCTCTGAATGGGGCAGAAGAGCAAGATTTATGATCTTACCAATAACACAGTAAGCTAATTTAAAGGAACTGAAGTGCTCTCAAGACATCGTTTTAAAAGAATGAAGGACAATTGGATCCTTGACCAGCTGAGAACCTCTTTCTGATAGCTATTAAAAATTTATAAATCCTGCTTGGTTTATATCCTGTGTAACAGGGCTGGACTTTTCTTTCTCAAAATAGAATCCTCTATCTTATGTCTTTAATTCATCAACACGGTTATCCAACAACATGTCTCAGAAACAATATTAGAGCAGGAAAACCAGATCAAGCCCACTTTCCAATTCAGGTCCTGCCACCTGCTAGATGTCTGCACTTAGACACAGTTCATTCAAAGTTTGGCCCAACAAAGGCTAATGAGTGTCTACCAGATTATTGGGTCTTTCTGAGCCATTGAGTATAGGCATGATCACTTTGGGCATGAGCAATCTATCACCAGGCCTGACCCTGGAGAAAACTGACTCTCCCGCCCTCAGCAGCTCAACTGGAGCAGGGGCCTTGGGAGCTCTTCCTGAGTCCTTGCTGGAGTGTTGACCGGTGTGGCCTTGTACAGGTCCTGTGCAGCAAGCCTACTGTAGAGAGTACATGGCTACAGCGGTCCTGTCGGGCCCAGAAGACAACAAACATTTTTAACACAGAAAAAGGAGCATTTATGTTTGCACAACTGAAAAAAAAATGAATGCAATAGAAACATATACAAAATAGAGATACAAGTTAAAAGCAATACCAAGCACCAGCTTACCCACTAGATAGACAGCAATCAAGAGGTACAAGAACACTCTGCAAGTAAACGCTCTGTAACTGGAAATATCCAATTAATGCAACCTTCCTTCAGTAAAATCATATATACATACATATATGTGTATGTATATATGATTTTGACATATATATCTGACATATATATATATATATATATGTCAGATAATCTATCTTTAAACAGAAAATTCCCTTTCTAGGGATTTATTCATTTAGATATGTCCAAATAAGTACTGTATTGAATGTATAAGACATTTGCCACAGCACTATTTCACTTAGCAGAAGCTTGAAAACAACCTACTTGTCAATAGGTAATTGGCTAAATCAATTTTAGTACATATATCCAACGAAATATTTTGTGGCCATGTAATGTAGTGAGGTCCTTTTTGTAACAATACGTAATGATTTTAAATGTTAAGTTTTTTTAAACCACAGGAGTTTTAAGGGGTGAGTATTTTATCATCGGCCTGAAGAAGAGGAGCATATCTGCTCACATATTTGTTAGCACATAATTAGACAATTCTGAAATCTCTTTTGTTTTGTGGTGTTGTTTCTTTTTTTTTTTCAAGACAGGGTCTCTCTGTATAGCCTTGGCTGTCCTGGACTCCCTTTGTAGACCAGGCTGGCCTCCAACTCACAGCAGTCTGCCTGCCTGTGTTCTGAAAGCATATTAACAAAACTAATAGAACGCTTTGCTTCTGAGGAGGAGGGCTAGATGTTCGGAGGCAGAATGGAATGTAAAATCCCACTACATGCCTTTTGTAGCTCTCAAAGCATGTGAATATGTGATCTAATTCAAAATAAAAACATGGATGAGGAGATGGCTCCGTGCCCAAGAGCACTTGCTATGCAAACATGAAGACCTGTGTTCAGATTCTCAGTGCTGTTGGGAGATAGAGGCAGGAGGAGCAAAAGGCTTGCTGGCTGCCATCTTAGCTCCAGACTCAAAGAGAGGCCTTGTCCTCAAAGGAATAAAGTGGAGAGTGGTAAAACAGAACCGCAGACATCTTCTATGCACCGATGGCCTTATATACAACACACATACACACACACACACACACACACACACACACACACTCATGCACTTTTTTTAAAGTCGGAGTAATAGTCCCAGCTGGCCTCAACCTCAGAGATGGACATGTCTCTGTCTCACTAGTGCTAAGATTAAAGGCATGCAATAAGGAAGATGGGTTAGCAAATCTTTAATGTCTTCTTACTCTTAAATTTGGGGAATGTGTAAAACTATCATAATTTTTTTTGCATTTTGCATATAAGTCTGAAGAGAATAAAGCCTGAAAGGGCCAGATAAAGGTTAAACAACATGGCATCACTGAGGATATCTGGAATCAATTAAAAGGGCCACTATCAGTTCCTGAGGAACTATGAGAAAGCAACAAACATGACTATTATGTAAGCTGTTATCTGACCAGCTCTGGCAAGAAGGCACTTCTGTGTGATTCTCTTTAAAAAGTCCTTGCCAAAGGCTCCCCAGATATTCTTTCGTCTCTTAGTTCCTTCTAGCCTCCATCCCTGGCCATTGAACTTGGCCCTGTCAAAAACTTAATGGTTGCCTTGGTCCATAGCAAGTTGTGATTCAATGCTTTATAGTCATATAACATATAGTAAATTCATATAGTCATTATAGTCATATAGCAAAGTAGATTCTGAGACAGTCTACTTTCTTCTCACAAACACCTAACATTAACATGGTCTAAAACTAGGCACAGACATGCACAACCCTGTGATCACACGGCAAGGAAAGACACACCTGCAATTCTCCACCTCACGGCTCCTAAGGATGGATAATTCTCCTACCACGCTTCACCTAAGTAGTGTCAACAACTCCAAGACCTACTCAGCTCCCCCACTCTCACTGCAGAGAAAAATCTGCCTCATATTAAAGAATGTTGGGAGTGGGACTGGAGAAATGGCTCGGTGGTTGAGAGCGCTGGTGGCTCTTCAGTTCCCAGCATCCACTGGAGACTCACAGACATTTGTAATTCTCGTCCCAGAGGAACCAATGCCTTCTTCTTCTTGCCTCCATGTTCACTGCAGGCATGTGGTACACTGACATACATGCAAAAACCCATACATACAAAAATAAATGAAAATAAAGGCCTAAAATGTTTAAAGAATAAAAATAAATAAAAGTCTGTTATGTTTTATTTGTGTGGATACAATTTTGCACATCTAACTTAGTTGTACTATACATACATCTTAAGGCTTCTTGTATGTAATGAAAACGGTCAAGAAAATGGTTTTTGTACATAACACTATAGACACTGGAAATTAAGCCTAAGAACTCATAACACTTTAACCTTAGTTTATAGTTATAAAGAAGATGGTCAGTCAGGGAACTCCTACAGCTGATTAACACCTTCAGCAAAGTGGCTGGATACAAAATTAACTCAAAAATCTGAAGCCCTCCTGTATACAAAAGACAAAAGGGCCGAGAAAGAAATTAGGGAAACAACACCCTTCACAATAGCCACAAAGGATATAAAGTACCTTGGTGTGAACCTAACCAAGCAAGTCAAAGACTTGTATGACAAATATTTCCAGTATCTGAAGAAAGAATTAGAAGAAGATATCAGAAGATGGAAAGATCTCCCATGCTCATGGCTTGGCAGGATTAATATAGTAAAAATGGCCATCCTGCCAAAAGCAATCTACAGATTCAATGCAATTCCCATCAAATTACCAACACAATTCTTTACAGACCTTGAAAGAAAAATTCTCACCTTCATATGGAACAAGAAACCCAGAATTGCTAAAACAATTCTCTACAATAAAAGATCTTCAGGAGGTATCTCCATCCCTGATCTCAAGCTGTACTATAGAGCAACAGTAATAAAAACTGCATGGTACTGGCATAAAAACAGACTGGTGGATCAATGGAATCAAATAGAAGACCCTGACATAAATCCACACACTTATGGACACCTGATTTTTGACAAAGATGCCAAAACCATTCAATGGAAAAAAGACAGCATCTTCAACAAATGGTGCTGGTCTAACTGGAAGTCTACATGTAGAAAAATGCAAATAGATCCATACTTATCACTCTGCACAAAACTAAAGTCCAAGTGGATCAAAGACCTCAACATAAAACTAGACACATTAAATCGCTTAGAAGAAAAGGTGGGGAATACCCTTGAACTCATTGGCACAGGAGACAACTTCCTGAACAGAACACCAACAGCACAGGCTCTAAGAGCAACAATCAATAAATGGGACCTCATGAAACTGAAAAGCTTCTGTAAAGCAAAGGACACTGTCCTCAGAACAAAATGACTGCCTACAGATTGGGAAAGGATCTTCACCAACCCTCTATCTGACAGAGGGCTAATATCCAGTATATATAAAGAACTAAAGAAGTTAAACAGCAAAAAAAAAATCAAGTAATCCAATTAAAAAATGGGATACAGAGCTAAACAGAGAATTCTCTGCAGAGGAATATCGAATGGCAGAGAAACACTTAAAGAAATGCTCAACCTCATTAGCCATCAGGGAAATGCAAATCAAAACAACCCTAAGATTTCACCTTACACCCATCAGAATGGCTAAGATCAAAAACTCAAGAGACAACACATGCTGCAGAGGTTGTGGAGAAAGGGGAACCCTCCTCCACTGCTGGTGGGAATGTAAACTTGTTCAACCACTCTGGAAAGCAATCTGGCACTTTCTCAGACAACTAGGAATAGTGCTTCCTCAAGATCCAGCTATACCACTCCTAGGCATATATCCAAAAGATTCTCAAGTACACAATAAGGACATTTGCTCAACCATGTTTGTAGCAGCCTTATTTGTAATAGCCAGAAGCCGGAAACAGCCCAGATGCCCTTCAACTGAAGAATGAATGCACAAATCGTGGTATATCTACACAATGAAATATTACTCAGCAATGAAAAACAAGGAAATCATGAAATTTGCAGGTAAATGGTGGAATCTGGAAAAGATCATCCTGAGTGAGCTATCCCAGAAGCAGAAAGATGCACATGGTATATACTCACTCATATAGACATATAATATGGGATAAACCTACTAAAATCTGTACAGCTAAAGAAATTAATCAAGAGGGAGGACTCTTGCTAAAATGCTCAATTCCTATCCAGAAAGGCAAAGAGGCTGGACATCAGAAGAAGGAGAAAAGAGGGAACAAGTCAGGAGCCTGACACAGAGGACCTCTGAAAGGTTCTGCCCTGCAGACTATCAATACAGATGCTGAGACTTATGGGCAACCTTTGGGCAGAGTGCAGGGAATCTTATGAAGAAGTGGGAAACAGTAAGATCTGGAGAGGACAGGAACTCCACAAGGAGAGCAACAGAACCAAAAAAATCTTAGCACAGGGGTCTTTCCTGAGACTGATACTCCAACCAAGGACTATGCATGGAAATAACCTAAGACCCCTGCACAGATGTAGCCCATGGCAGTTCAGTATCCAAGTGGGTTCCATTGTACTAGGAACAGGGACTGTCTCTGACATGAACTGATTGGCCTGCTCTTTAATTATCTCCCCCTGAGGGGGAAGCAGCATTACCAGGCCACAGAAGAAGTCAATGCAGCCACTCCCGATGAGACCTAATTGACTAGGATCAGAAGGAAGGAAAAGAAGACCTCCCCTATCAGTAGACTTGGAGAGGAGCATACATGCAGAGGGTGGAGGAAGGGAGGGATTGGAACAAGAGGGAGGGAACCACAGGGGGGATACAAAGGGAATAAGGTATAATTAATAAAGAAAAAATGTAAAAATAAAAAAATACAAAAAAAAAAAAGAAAAAAAGAAGATGGTCATTGATAGAATAAAGCAGAAATAATGCAGGGGTAGCTAGCTAGTTTTCCCTTGGACTTAGCAGAACTGCACTGATTTCACATGTGATCAAGTGTAATAGAGGCATTTGCACTCTTGTTTAGAAATAGGTAGTATGTATTTCAACCACAGTAGCCCAACTATGGAACCACAAATATACTGATATGGAAATCTCCTACTTAGCTAAATTTCATATGTGAAATCCCAATTTTAGTTGGCCTTAACATTTAAAAAACATAAGTAATAGTCCTAATTTGTAAGCTAAAATTTGGAGGCTATGAAGTGTTTTGTCTCTACCTTCCTCGTTTGTAAGATAATATTTATTCTTACTGCTCAGGTCCCTTTTGAGGATCAGATGTTAAAACAGGTAGTAACAAAATTTTACAAACTGCAATCAAATCTACATATGTCAAAGGTCAATTATTACCACGAAGTCCTTCTTGGAGGACCTTCTTTCAGTGGTCATGCAAACTTGAGCAGTCACGGCCAGAACTGCTGAACTGTGAAAGACCTCAAAAGGTCCTAATGAAACTGGGGAACTTGGGGCTGTCTTAACATCTAGTCTAGTAATTGAAATTAAAACACCGGTTAGAAATTAACGCGTTGTGTGTGGATCTTCGGGTAGATCTATACAATGAGCCTGTATTTGATCCACAGGCAAATTTCCTAGCAAGAGGAGTTTTTGGTACCCCTCTAGTGCCTAACAAGTAACTGTTGAAGTAAAATAAGCCAAATTTCCTATTCCCCCCTGGGAAATATGCCCTGAGGATACTTAATAACACACACGGTTTCTTTGCAATCATTGTATTACTATATGCAAACTCACCTCCAGGATCTGTTTTAATTACAAGAGTGCCATGCATAAAAGATGGGGACATTTCAACATGTTCATTAGCCTGTGCCGCGTTCTTCAGCTCGCGAGGCAGGTACTCGCCTAGTATAGCTATTAATTCTTACTTAGGCTTAAGATTGCTAGAGGTGTTGATTAGAGCAGCTGAAACCAGAGACAGGTGACCCTTACTGGGGGGTGGTATAAAATCTTGTGAACACCAACACCACACTAGTCTACGCTGCATCCCCGTAGGGCTCTGATTATGGAAATAGGTCCACATATTTCAGTTACGTTAATAGCCTCAGTTCTTTCTCAAATGAAACCTAAAGCATCCGCGCAGGTCAGGGCTGATCTAACACTTCAAAATGTCCTTTCTTTCAGGCAGAGAAACCTATTGGCAGCTATGTGTTCTCCAAATTTTGCTAAAGGAGCACAATGTTTAATTAGATATGCTGAGGCTCTTTAACCCTTCAAAGTCTCAGCTGCTGTGAATACTGAATCATTGAATGATTTCAGGGGAAATATTTTTGAAAGGTTTTCCTGAAATCAAAAGCAATTTAAGAAATCCCAAGTTACCCAAGGCTGGAGGTATTAAGATGTAATTAGTTGATATAGATACACCATTGTTTCCGACAGCAGAACAGACGCTTGCTTCTCAGAAGAGAAGCCAAGTAAAATGTCAGTGTGGAAATGAAGAGACAGACGTGTAAATAAGGCTCGGGGACTTCAGAAGACAAAACAATCAAAAGTTATTAGAATTGGGTAGTGGCATTAAGCATCAAGGGCAACTTAGGTGATATATATATATATATATATATATATATATATATATATATATAATATATATAATAAAAGCTAGGTGCCCTGAGGAGAGAAACTCTAATTGAATTGGTGTGCAGGTGTCTGAAAGGAAAGGAAAGCAATTTTGATCAGCCACCGAAGAGCAGATTTAAGCCCCAAACCAAAAGAATAAAAGACTCTCCAGTTAAGGAAAGATGAGACAAGATAAAACACAGAATGTCTCCATTTAAGTCACGTGTATGATTGCTTGGTACGGTTCATCCACTCTAGAACTACAAGGTACAACTGGACCTTCCTGGCAGGACAAGAATTCTTATGTGTGAGAAAGTTGATTGTTCATCACTTGAATTATAGCTCACAAATATTTAGACAACTAAAGTTGTTTCAATACCCAAAGGGAGACAAGTCAAGTTAGAAAGGGCAACTGGAAATGTCCAGAAAAAAAGGCCAAAGTGTCTGTCTCTAAGATCATGAAATCCCAAGGGTAAAAGAAATTAGACATTCCCCCTCCCCAAAGAGTCTCTTTATGACAAAGAGCCAGGATTCCTCTACTGAGCTTTCTTTCCCAATCCAATTTTCTCAAAAAGATATAACCTGCACATTTCAAATTTTAGAAGATTTTAAAATAATATCAGCTGGGTACTCAATAAATAACTTTCCAAATAATTTTGTAAAAAGGCAGAGCTGCTTTGGATTGAGTCTTGCAAAACTATGAAGCAAAAATCCTAACACAGTGACTTAACACAGCAGACATGAAAACATCAAATGGTCCTTCTCATTGCACATCTTTTACCTGCTTTTCTGTGTCCCTCTCTTATCTGGGCGGAGAAATTATTGTCATTCAGAGTGATATCTAGTCTAAA
The DNA here is from genome assembly GCF_907164565.1 of Psammomys obesus. Taxonomy (NCBI): domain Eukaryota; kingdom Metazoa; phylum Chordata; class Mammalia; order Rodentia; family Muridae; genus Psammomys; species Psammomys obesus. The sequence continues at coordinate 4,971,912 of NW_026591450.1, read as the reverse complement.
CTCGCCATAGATTTAAATCCTCTATGTCTTAACTGTCCAATTGGATTATAAAGTTCTCGTGATCAGTATTGAATCCCACTGTGCCTCAAGGCGATGCAGGCACCAAAAAAAGGCATCCCGCTAAGTGTTTGCAGGATTAAATAATTAGAAATTAATTTTTATATTTCTCCATGCTTCCTGCTATCCTTTCATATAGACTTGTTTTAATTTCATTACGATCAAAGTGAGATAGTTAGATGGATGTGTGTGGGCATGCAGAGCAGCTAAAGAGCGGCGACAGGTGTCGCACTGAATGAAGATAGACGCGCCCACGCCTGGACAGAGCGCTGAGGTCGTACTGCTCTTGCAGGGGACCAGAGTTCAGTTCCCAGCACTCACAGCAGCCTGTGACTCCAGCTCCAGGTGACACAATACCTTCGTCTGGTCTCCATATGCATAGACCCCCACATATACATATAAGTTTTTTAAATAATACTTTTAAAGAAAAAAAATATTTCTGCCTCTAATCAGGTATATCATCAGAAACTGTAAAAATTGTTAATATTGAATATAAACTACTTTTTAAAACAATAGACTAAAGCACAGATTTGGCTCCAAGGAAACCTTTTGTTTTCACAGATTAAACTCGCGCCGTTGGGGGTTTAGGAGAGGAGGGGGGCACTGGCCCAGCAAATACAAAGGCCCTGGGTTCAGTCTCCATGTGAGAGGGGGGCTGAGGAATGGGAGGGAATACTGTGATGATTTGGATTGTCAACTTGAGAAATCCCCTGGGAGACAGCCTCTGTCTCCTCAAGTCTCCTCTTGTGTGCAGGAGACTGTATTGATGTGTTGAACAAAGAGGGAAGGCCCAGCAGTGTCTGCGGCTCAGGCCTGGGCTGTGAGTGAAGAGGGCCAGCTGAGCACTAGCGTGCACCTGTTGCTCTTACGTGGATGTAATATAAGCCGCCACTTCAGGCTCCTGATACCTCTGCTTCCCAGCCGGGATGGATTCTGTGTAGCCCTGTCTGTGAGCTAAAAGAAGCCCCTATTCTTTACAGTGTCAGAGTATTTTATCACAGCAACAGGAAAATAAATTAAGACAAAGAGAAACTCAGATTAAGATCCTAACAGTATAAGTTGTGTTTGTTTTGCTAGAGCAAAACAAGGTTTTCTTTTGCATCAGTGTTACTATTGAAACTATCTTCTTTGGACATAGTATCAAACTGTCCTCTAAGTCTGAATCTCTCTACCCATAGGTCAATGCAGCTCATCTCAGACCACCTCAGAAGAGTCACTTTGTACATCGGACACTGATGAATGATGAAAGCACAGAGATAAGCGTCAGTGGGTTATTCAGCCACAATGGTGCATCCTAGGTTACAAGCACACACGCGCACACACACACACACACACACACACACACACACACACGCACGCTCGCTTGGGCCCACACACACAACCAAGACTCAGGGACAAACCATCATGGCAAAGGGAACAGAATGATTATAAAATCCATACGTCAGGGAGGACTAGACTGACTGAGCAGACCATTGGACGCGTGAGCTCAGAGCAGCTGTGCTGGCCTACACCAAACCAAGCCAGTAATATCCTGGTTTACTAGCTTCCACCCCCGGCTGAGGAGCACTTGACAAGCTGATGGTGGTGTGAGGCAGGGAGAGAGTTTCCTTTAAGCGTGTGGCTACTCCTAAGCCAACCATATTCCAGGAGTAGGTGGATGTCTGAGTTAGGGTTTCATTGCTGAAAGGAGACACCGTGGCCACGGCAGCTCTTCTAAAAGAAAACCTTTATTTGGGACTGGCTTACGGTTTCAGAGGTTTAGTCTGTCATCATCACGGTAGGAAACACGGCAGCACGCAGGCAGACACGGTGCTGGAGACAGAGCTGAGAGTTCTGCATCTTGGTGGGCAGGCAGCAGAGGGGATTGTGTCACACTGGGCTTAGCCTGAGCATGAGAGACCTCAGAGCCTACCCAACAGTGACACACCTCCTCCGGCAAGGCCACACCTCCTAATGGTGCCACTCCCTACGACTGAGCGACTGAGCGTCCCAACACGTAAGTCAATGGCAGCCACATCTATTCAAACCACCACATCGCACAGCACAAATGGGATTCAGAGGATTATTTAAGAAGAAAAAAAAGAAAAGGAAAAGGAAAAAGAGGATGCAAAGCTGAAAGTAAGTTGGAGCTGGAGTTTGGGGTGGATCTGGGAAAGTAAAAACAGGAGTCAAGGGTGAGTATGATCAAAATTCAATGTATAAAATTTTCAAATAATGAAATTCTATACTTTAAAAGAAACTATCTTCTCACTTCTGGTGTCACTTCAGGAGAAATTTTATCAAACTAGATCTAAGAAAATGTTCACCTACCCAAAGAAATTGATGAATTAACATAAAAATCAGCATTTATAGCCACAGTATTACTTTAAGAATCAAGGGAAAGCCCAGAGTGGTGGCACACACCTTCAGTCCCAGCACTCAGAGGCAGAGGCAGGCAGATCTCTGAGTTTGAAGTTAGCCCAGTCTACACAAATAGTTTTATGACAGCCAGGACCTCATAGTGAGGCCCTGTCTAAAATGTAACCATAATATAATCAAGAAATACAATGTACAATGCTGGGTCATATCTATGACCAGTTTTACAAAAACTAAAGCCAAGCCAGAAAATAGCTAGCTGGAAAGCAAGCAGTAGCTCGATTGCTAACGTGCAAGGCAAATTAGGCTCACAGAGACCATTTGAAGTGGGAGACCTGTCCTAAATATGGGTGGTACCTTCTGGGGACAGCCCAGATAAAGGATGTAGAAGGAAACTGCTCTCTCCTGCTTGCCCTTCACTTTTGCTGGCAAGCGCGTTCATCCTGCTGCTGCGGCACCCCTTCACCGCTATTAAAATCAGCCTCTTTGGGACTCCAGCATAAACTGAAGAACACCAGCTCTGCAGGAATCCTCCTGGCCTTCAGCACCAGGCTGGGACAACTGGGACATTCAGTCTTAGGGGCTGAGCAAGATCAGATTGTCAGGCTGGGTGAGACAGCCATTGTTGGCTTATCCACACAGTCTGGTATAAGCCAATCTAATACATCTCCTTTTAATACACACACAAACACACACATATTATGCAAATACTTTACAAATACTATCATTCCTAATATCTTGTATGCTAAGTTTTTATTTAATTTAACTTAAATAGAAAAGAAAGTATGAGTGCCCATTGACCCTGGGTCCTGTCCATCTGTTCCTGTCTTTTAGTCTTTCTCTTCCCCCTTATTCATGTTCACTCTATAGAAAGCAGTGAATTTTATCTTCTTTCTTTTTCAATCTTTCAGCAGCTTGTAGAAAACTTTTTTTTTTAACTCAGGAAAAAAGAACTGGGTTTGAGACTAGACTGCCACTCCAGGTAAACAGAAGACAAGCCTCCTTGCCTCTCTAGACCTTATCAGCGAACAGATTGAGAGCATCTCTGCATCACAGAATCGTGAGGAAACAGCAGATGCTGCACATAGCATCAAGTCGTCAACTACAAAGCTTTTTCAACATGGAAACATTACACTGGGTAACTACAGTTTCCATGGACTCTATTACAGACCTCCCCTTCCCTACATTAACCTTCAACTTTAATCAAATGTCTCCAATCTACCGTTAGCACAGACTTGCTGAGTTCCTATTACGTGTGGAGCACTGTGCTAGGAATGAAAGATCCCAAAAAGGAGATGAAATTGCATGCGCTCCGCTGTGCTATTGAACACAACAGAATAGAACAACCTTGAGACACATTGTATACAGAAATGTCTGACATTCTCATCACCTAAGGCTTTTTCTCCTCCATTTTCTCTTTGTATTCTTTTAGTTACTAAATTTCATGAATGCCAAGAAAGCAAACATGTTTTCCTTTACAGAGATGGCCATAGAACACTGTGTCTTCAGGCATGAAAATCTGCACCTAGTATGATGCAGTTAAACAGAATGTATGTATGTAAAAGCAACTTTGCCTGGGCGAGGGTTAGACTCTCTGTGTAGCCTCTCCATTCCACCATTTTGTCTGATGGGCTTTCCAAGTATCCCCTTCCCAGTGAAAGGGTGATAAAGCTGGTCCATTTTTCCTAGTCATGTTGGAGAAAGAGGACAATGGAAAGAAAGGGAAAGAAACAGAGTGGAACAGGGAGCCACCCAACGAAGATCAGCATCTTAGAAACCTTCATGTGAAATGGTCACTTCTAATCTCTTTATAGCCCTCTGGAACTTGGCCCATCATGCTGGGTTTAGCTTTGTGGTCTATTTTATATCCCCGAGGACCACACTGGAGGCTGAGTTCCTTTTTTTTTTTTTTTTTTCTGGAAGGAGAAGTCCAAACATGCATTTCCTGAGCCACATAGTCTAATACTTCTTACCCATGAGATTCAGGCTGCCTCATTTGGCCTCAAGTTTCCTTATTTGTAAGATAAAGAGAATTGGGTAGCCTGCTTTCCATTGCTACAAAAATAAAAAATAACTGAGAAAATCAACTTAAATGAGGAAGGATTTTTTGTATTCAAGGTTTCAGAGATTTCTGTGCATGGTCCCTTGGCCCCATCACTTTGGGCCTGAGATGAGGCCAAGCATCAAGGTAGAACCTTGATGCTTCAACCTAGGCATTCAACACATAACCCTACTATAACAGTTAAATAGACGGTTGCCATGTTCCTCTCATTCCAAAATAATATGTTTTTAAGATATCCGGAATTAAGCTTGGCATTTGGAACTGATAAAGTGGTTTGTTTGTTTGTTTGTTTGTTTGTTTGTTTGTTTGTTTTTAAAGATCACTAATATTATTATGGTTCAGGAGCTGATTCCCAGCCAGAGCTAGGCTGCATGCCAGGATAAATGATGTGGGGAGAAAGGACTTCTAGACGAGAAGTGTGATCATTCTTGTACAAAATGGAATGGATAGATTCTATGGTTCATCTAAACACTGTTCACGTTCGTTTATTCCCTCTTCTTATGAGAATTCCATATGACTTCGCTCGCGATGCAGGGAGTTCTTCCCCTGGCACTGGAAGTGAACCTGGCTTTGCGGCTTGTTTAGCCAACAGTCTATGCAAAAATATGACCTAGATCATATCTGAGTGAAAACACGGAGTTTGTTTGATTCAACCAGGTCTCCTTCTGCCATGACCTTGTGCCACAAGAAGGGCACATCTCATTAGTGGCTATTTCTCCAGCCAGAGTCACAGAATCAAATGACACATGTGATGACTGAATTTGACACGCAATCTGAACCAGAACCAGAACCACGAAGCCTCAGCTACAAACATGTAAAGTAAGAAATAAACCTTGTGAGTAGAAGCCGGAGATACTGAGGTGGCTTACTGTTACTTAAGAGAACACAATAGCACCTGCTAGAGCTCCCATAATAAAGCATGTTCAAAGCGTGCCTACCTGGTGACTTAGCGGATGAACTATTCACTCATTAGCTCTCCGCTTCTGGGCTCGTTTCTCCACTGTTCTTTACAAAATATTCCATTAAAAAGTTAGTTGGTTATCCTCTCCACCTTCTTCCCCTCATCAAATCTGTAACCCACTCTTGTTAGGCTTTCAAATTGAGCACTAAGTTTTCCTTTATCAAATCTAATGGTCAATCATTTTTTTCCACATAAGTGCAACATTAATGCAGTTAACAATCTCTCTGTTTAACCTTTTTTTTTTTTTTTTTTTTTTTTATCCTTCACAGTCTCCTTGTTGAGTTCAGATTGACCCTGGAACTTGCAACTCTTTGACCACACACTTTCAGTGCCGGGGGTATTACAGGTATGAGCCACCATGCCTGGCTTCAGCATTTTCTTTACATGCCTTCAGAAATTTCAGCCTCTTTTTCTTCCAGTAGTCCCTTTCCCGTCATCCTATTTTTTCCTGCCTTTCTTTTTACCCTCTTCCTAAAGTGGAAGAATTTACAGCAGGCAGAGTTAGGGGTGGAGAAGGGACACGTGAATCATTTAAGCATGCTTGCCCAAGACGTGGCACGTGAACGAGGAGAGCTCTGTGGGCCAAGCTGTCGGCATACTAACCAGTGCCCAGGGCTGCAGGTAGAGGAGGAGGTAGGTAGGTGTGGGGGCTGCACAGCAACGGCCTGGACAAAAGGGCCTTGGCAGTTCTTCCCCATATAGATATACTGGTCCAGCTTCTTTCCAAACAAAACCCAATAGGCTTTTCCTAAACGAAAAATGAAAACCCGATTTCAAAACTTACATAAAAGTTAACAGTACTTAGGATGAAAAAAGAAGAGGAGAAGGAAAAGGGAGAGGGATGAGGGGAAAGAGGAGGAGAAAGAAGAGAAGGAAAACGAGCCGGCAAGATGTTTTGATTTTGCAGATAAGAACACCTGCCACCAAGCCTGCCCATCCAGTGTGGTCGCTGGCACTCACATAATGGAAAGAGAGCACAAACCCCTGCAATCTGGCCTCTGACCCCAGATGCCCACTGTGGCACATGTGTACACGCGTACACACCGATGCACAGTAAATAAATAATATGGTTTTAAAAAAGAATAAACTGTATGGACTGATTTGATCTGATTTCAAGACCTACAATAATCAAGACCTACAAAAACTATAATAATCAAGACTATGGAATTGGCACAAATGAAGATATGTAATTCAATAGAACAAAACTGAGCCCACAAATAAACTCACGTGTCTTTGTTGGTAGTGTTTCCTTTTTTTAACCAACCAACACAATATCAGGGGGAAAAAAAGGTTATCAATAACTAGTGCTATTATCAACTGGTTAACACTTGAAAAACTGAACATTCTCAAGGACCCTGGGTTCCATTCCAGGCACTGCAAAAGAAAGAAAAGAGGAAAGAAAGGAGAGACAGAAACAGAGAGAAAGAAAGAGAAGGAGGAGGAGGGGAGGTCTGTTTTTTTAAATCAGAAATTATCAAAACATTTTACAAACAAAATTGAAAATTCAAAGAACCCCTTAACTACTAAATTGAATCTACCATTTTAAAACTTCCAACAAGTTCATCGTCCAAGCACAGATTTCCCTAATAAATTCCACAAAATATGTAAAGTCTTGATAGACACCAATGTTTTTTAATTTATTTATTGTTTTATTAATTACAGTTTATTCATTTTGTATCCAAGCTATGGTCCCCTCCCTAGACCCCTCCCAACCCCACCCTTCCTCCTTCATCTCCTCCCATGGCCCTCCTCAAGTCTACTGATAGGGGAGGTCTTCCTCCCCTTCCCTCTGATCCTAGTCTATCAGTTCTCATCAGGACTGGCTGCATTGTCTTCTTCTGTGGCCTGGTAAGGCTGCACCCCCCTCAGGGGGAGGTGATCAAAGAGCAGGCCACTGTCTCATGTCAGAGACAGCCCCTGTTCCCCTTACTAAAGAGCCCCTTTAGAGACTGAGCTGCAGTGGGCTTCATCTGTTCAGGGGTTCTAGGTTATCCCCATGAATGGTCCTTAGTTGCAGTAACAGCCTCAGAAAGGACCCTGGGCCCAGATTTTTTTCTCTCCTTGTGGAGCTCCTATTCCCTCAAGATCTTTCTCTCTCTCTCTTCTTTCATAAGATTCCCTGCATTCTGCCCATAGTTTGGTTATTAGTCTCAGCCTCTGCTTTGATACCCTGCAGGGTAGAGTCTTTCAGAGTCCTTCTGTGGTAGGTTCCTGTCCTGTTCCATTTTCTTCCTCTTCTGATGATAGACACCAACTTTACATGAGTTCTTCAATAAACCTGAACATGAAGGATTATTTTTCAGCTCATGGTAAGAGGCAGTATTACCCTGGCACCAAGAACAGACAGTCAGTGCAAAAATAGAGTGTCGCAGGATATTTTATCTCATTGTGAACCCCAAGATTGTGAACTGTAAAAACCTGTTTCTTGTCTTGTGTGGCTCAGCCCTAGCTCACACCAAGAAGTAAATAAAATCAACCTTATGGCAAGAAGTGGAGCAAGAAACCAGCTGACAGGGATTAAACAAAAGGGAGAGACATTGAGAGAAGGATATTTAAGACGGTGTGAAGGGGAAAAAAAGGTGAGGGGGGAACTTTTGGCTTTTTCCCTCTGGGATGTGAATGAGTAGAAAGGTTTTTTTATTTCTGGGACATCGGCTGAGTAGGAAGGTCAGCTGGGTGCTTTCTCTGTCTCTCTGAGCTAGTAGGTGTTCACCTCAGTATCTGGCTCCTGATTCTTTTTGGTAAAATTGAATGATTAGGACTTTTGATTAATAGCAACAATAGATAACTAGAGGCATATGTGTCTCATAAACTGAGACACAAAAACTCTCAACCAGGAGCTGGTTAGATGTGTGGAGGTGATAGGTGGCAGGCCTGATGACCTGAGTTTGATTCCCCAGGGCTCACATGGTAGAAGGAGTTAAGTTGTCCTCTGATCACCGCATGCACCGTCTATCACACACACACACACACACACACACCATAAACAAGTAACTAAATACAAGCTCTAACATCTTCAGTGAAAAAGAAACTCTTATATGCTGCCGATGGGGTGTAAACTGGGGCAGCCACTTTGGAAACAGGTCTGGAGGTGTCTCAAAAACTAGAAATAGAAATGCCATATGACCCAGCCATAGTTCTACTGAGCGTAGAGCCTTGTGGAAATCTACTAACCAGTAAGCTAATTTCAAAGTACCACTTTAAACAAAACAAAGCTCAAATGGGATTCCTAGAATATAATGGTTATTGAATGAAAATTGCAGTACAAGGAATAAGATGCCTTCATATGAGTTGTTGGTCAGAGGGGTCCTAGAGGTCTCCGAAGCAGCACAGGCTACTGCCATCGCCCTTAGTAACCCACTGTTCACTATGTCCTAAGTCCCTATTGCTGACGACACACCGCACTCTGGCTGCAGGACAAGGAATCAATCTGAAGAGGACAAGGAAACCTTCGGTCTGCTAGCTGGCCTCTATAGTGCAAAAAAGTGCTATGGAGGCTGCTAGGTAAGAAAGGGATCCCTACACGCTGCAATACCGACCTGTCAGGGGAGGTGTTCCCCCTGCTGTAGTCTTACAGGAGCCGGGCAGTGGTGCACATGCCTTGATGCCCAGCACTTGGGAGGCAGAGGCAGGCAGATCTCTGATTCAACGTCAGCCTGGTCTACAGAGAGAGTTCCAGGAAAGCCAGGGCCACACAGAGAAACCCTATCTCAAAAAAAAAAAAAAAAAAAAAAAAAAAAACAACGTGTTATGGGATAACTGCCTTCGTTCTGATCGGATCTGAGGCCTGCTGCACAGGAAGGCACTGCATGCCTGCTACTGTAATCCTGGTCAAAGGCTCTTGGGGGGCAGGTCACAGGCCCTAGGAGTAGAACCTGCTATTGCTCTTTGGTGCTCTAGTTTGCTTTCAGTTGCTGCGATAAACACCCTGACCAAAAGCAACTCGGGGAGGAAGGAAGTGTTGGTTTATTTGGCTTACAGATTACAGTCCACCAAGGCAGCAAAAGCCTGGAAACAGGAATTGAGGCCCGGACCACAGTAGAACACTCATTACTGCCTTTCTCCCGGTGGCTTGCTCAGAACCACCTGCCCAGGGATGATGGTACTCACAGTCGCCATCGCCTTCTCACATTAATCACCAATCAAGACAGTGTCCCACAGACATGCCCTCAGGCCAAACTAATAGAGGCAATTCAATCTGGGCTCCCTCTTCCCTAACCTGCCAGGTTGGAAACCAAGATCAGCCATCACAAATGGTTATGTCAAACTGCTTTCTAAATATTTGTATGTACAGACATAGACTAGGGCTGCACTCGGCCTTGGCCAGAGAAGCTTATTTTTGCAGGCAGCCAGCAATGGAGTGATATGAAACTGGCCAAAGTGTTGAAAGATGCTCAGTACTCAGCCCTAAATGGGACAAATAAATTAAGCTTCACCAAGACTCGGGGAACACCACAGAAGTGGTAGAAAGAATGGAAGAGCTGATAGATGGGAAGAAGCGCCATGAAACACTGTCTTCGGAACGTGACATAGCCCTTGAACTCACGACTTCACAGTAGGTGTGGTTACCTGCGCGAGACCTCCACAAGACTAAACCAGCCGTTTCTACCATAGGTTAAGTAGATCTCTAGGCTCACCCCTAACTGAGTAGCTGTTGGCAGATGATGGCTGCTAGGAGGAAACAAGTTTTTTAAAGGACATTCCTACTGGCACAGTTCCCATGTTTCAGTGGACGGTTCCACACTAACGAACATATAGAGAGCACAAACTGGACTTAGTAGATTATAAAAAAAAAAAAAAAAGACATGAAGTTGAGATGGAGGTAATGAGGGATTGGGAGTTGGGGAAATATGGGAAGTAGATATGATCATATTTCACTGTATATACGTAAAAAAACTTTCAAAATAAAGATTTTTATTCAACAAAATATTAGCAAATGAATTTTAACAATATACTTAAAAAGAGGTCATTTAGATGAGCTCAAACCTAATCAGAAATCCATTAAAAGTAGTGAATTTTAATTCCACATAACATTTTTTATTAATTCTCTGGAAGTTTTACATCTTGTACCGTGATTACAATTTCCATATCTACCCCACCTTGTGACGCACCCCCAAAGTAAAAGTAATTTTTTTTTTTAAAAGTCCAGTTTGTGTTTTGTATATACTGACTGGAGTGCGGTCAAACTCTCAGTGGCCTACCACTTAAACAGAACTGAGTCCTTCCCCTCCCACACCTCTGCCAGACGCCATCAATTGTGGAGAGCGTCCTTAAGCATCGTTATCACTTTTTGAGAGTTCTCTTCCGGTGGCTTCCCGTCTAGGCTGTCACTTTCTGGGGAAGAGGTGAAGGGTAGGGGTTGTCACAGAAGCCTGCCGTGTCTCTCTCCCTCTCGGCTGTGTGTCCGCAGTCATTAATACTACAGTAGCGAGAATAGCCTCCGTGCTCTCCACAGTCCCTGGGAGCATGGATCCTGGGCCTCCACCCTGCAGTTTGGGGCAACAGCACAGACCGCGAACACAGCCCCTCGCCACGGTAGGACCGCAGACTCAGACAAGTGTGGCGGCTTCTCAGACCACAGACATCAACGTAACGTCAGGCTGCGGCACAGACTGTGGACATCTCTATGGCTCTTGGTGGTAACATACGCCACAGACTTCAGCCCTCCCTCAGAAGGGCGTATCCCGATGGAGCGCCTTCTCCTCCCTCTTCTGCCGAGCGTCCTCCCTATGGCCCCAAAAGCAGGGAAGAATTTTTAGAGTGGCATAAAGAAATATCAGATTCAGAGACAAAATGGAGAAAGTCTGCTTATGCAGGCCTTTAATTTCAACTACTCGCAAGGCTGAGGCAGGAGGATTCCAAGATCAAGGGTTAACTGGGCAACTCAATGAAACGTCTCGATGTTCTTTTCTTTTTTCTTTTTTGGATTGGGTGTGGCTCAGTGGTAGAGCACTTGCCTATCAAGTTCACACTCCACTTTGTTTGTTTTTGCTTTTTAAAGGACTGTTTGCTCTTGTGGCTTTGAAGCTGGAGGACCAAGCGCAAAAAACAGACATGGAGCAGTGCTGAATTCTGCTTCACCAGATGAGCTTTAAAAAAAAAAAAAAAAAAAAACAAAAAACACTCCTCCCTACAGCCTTCAGGTAAAAGCCCAGCCAGCCACTAGCAAAAACAAAAAACTAGTCCTGACTGATTGAAGCTAACCTAAGAAAAGTGAACTAACAATGGAGGCTAATTTAAGCCATCCTGGTTGTGGTAATTTATTGTATCAGCAACAGAGAACTACCAACAAATGAATAAAAATCTGGTTTAGCCACACAATCACCAAATACTGCTCACCAGATCATACAATGGGAAGATCTCAAAATAATTATACTGAGTGGAAAAAAAGACTTAAAAAAATGTGAAACATAACTTCATTTCTGTACAGTTTTAAGATGTACATAAGGGAAAGTGGATCTGCGGCCTGAGGGTGGTATGGGGGTGGTCAGGGAGAGATGGGTCACAAAGGTCCAGGAGAAAATTCACGTGATGGCGAGCTCCAGATAACTAAGTTGTTTATTGTCTTCTGTGAAATGGTGACTTCAAGGATGCACACACAGAGTAAAACTCAAAAGCCACACATTTAAATACTGTTATTTATTGTAAATGGATAATATAGAAAAACAAGTCTTTAAATTCATCAGTAAATTTAATATCATTTTATTAAATTGACGAGATCAGGCACATTTGTCATATCCAAATGTCTTAAAGAGTGCAGTGCAGAGGACAGGGTGCTTCTGTAGCTCTTCTGAACCAGCACATTAGCTGCCTATTCTCTTAACATTATATCCACTAGCCCGAGTCAGGAAATAAACAGAAATTTAATCCAGGTGCAGCTCTGCCCCTCCATTTCCCTTAGTGGTCTCTAAGCTTCCATCCTGCTCCACAGCTCCGGGTTTGCCTAAGCTGCAGCGTCCACTAATTTCTCGCACGTGTCGTGTCTATTCAGTTAAGTCCAAGGATACATTAAAAGTCTGTTCATTCAGTCATCGTATGTTGGCAGTTTCGATGTGATATGAGGAAGGGAAAAAATGTACCCTGTAACTGTATAAATTCTTGGCTGGGCCCTCTGTAATAAAAGGCAGATTAACAAGAGAAAAACAAACAGAAGCTTATTAACATGTGTATTTCAAATGCACAAGGGAGGTACTCAGGGAATAAGACATTCCCACAAGTGGCTTTGCAGTCTGGTTTAAAACAGTATCTTCACCAGAGAGCAATAAACCAGAGAGCTAAAACAAAAGAACCTGAGTCTCCTATCCTGGAGCATGTGGAGAAGCCAGTGCTAATGTCAGAAAGGTAGAAGCCGCTTTTGTTTTTATGTTTTCCTCTGGTGCTGTCTCCGGGCTGACAGCAACAGAGAGTACTCACTCTCAGGATGATGGTGGACTTCAGTCCTCAGCGTTTCCTCTGTAGAGAAGGGATGGCCATCTTTGTAAACTCACGTCCTGCTTTTTAACAAAGGAGGTCAAGGCCAGGAGCTTTGCTTGTTTCTGCTTCTCGGCCTCCAGCTTAATATCTGCCTCTGCTCAGAGGATGCTCTGGCAGGTTGGGCTGCCATGCGTCTGTATGGGAGGGCACTGAAAAGTGGTCCCACCTCACGCAGTCTATCGCAGAGACAGAGAGATGACCTGAGCCACGCTGGAAGGTGCCAAAAGCCGCTCAGCTGTGGCCTGGCAATTCCTTGTCTGGTGGGAGCTCAGCTTTCTCCTTGTCTCACAGCAGTGCTCACCAGATGGAGATCTTAACAGACTCAAGAACAAGTGCGAATACCATCCAGAAGGGAGGCAACACCAGGTACATGGAAACAAAGCTGCTGCAGGCGAAGGCGAGGGCGACCAGGGGCTACGGAGAAGTAGCAGTCCCAGAGCCGCTGCTTCTCCAGTGCACCTGCGCCCTGCTGGTGCTACTGTCATGGTCATAAATAACAGCTGGAGAGTCAGCGCCTCGCCCCTGAAGGGACCGGGAAACCATTTTAGCTCCTCATCGCCGTGACAGCACGCCTGACATAAACAACTTCACGGGAGGAAAGCTCAATTGTGCTGTTTTCAGAAATTCGGTCCATTACGGTGGGTGGGGAGGGCGTGGCAACCCTGTACAGTTTACAACCGGACAGCCAGAGAGCAGAAGTGTGGTCTTGCTCCCTGGCCTTTTCCTCTTCCTCGTTAGCTTACCCTGGACCTCGAGAATAGCAGACAGAGCCACCCACACGCGTGGGGAACCCTCCCTAGGTTAGCGCTCCCTGGGAACATTCTCGGGCACACCCAGATGTGATGTGAGACTCTCTTACGTCACTTTCCATACAAGGAAGTATACGGTCAAAAAATAACCGCCACGGGGCTGATGAAATGGCTGAAAGGTTGTGCTGCTCTTGCAGAGGACCCAAGTTGAGTTCCCAGCGCTCACACAGGAAACCCACACCTCTGCAATTCCATCTCCAAGGGATCTGATGGCCCCTTTCGGCCTCCAAAGGTGTCTACCCTGATACATGCACACCCCCAAAACAAACCTAAAAATGAACAAACATTATACATTCTGATCTGGTCACAGAACTGACTGCAGTGCTTTTGGCTTGAATCATCACTTGACACATCAGAACAGACCAGGACAGTGGTAGATGGAGATGCTCTTCCAGCACTCATTTCTCATTTCTGCCATATCTGCGCATGCTCTTATCAGTGAGCAGGCTGTGTGCAATCTGGGAGACCACTGTAGGTGATGGCTCAGTTTTCTGAGATTTGGTTATCAAGTATGGTGCCACTAAGCTACTGCTGGCTCGTTGCGTAGCTCCTGGTGTCATTCTTAGCTTAGATAATGTTAACTGAACACCTTCAAACTTCTGGATTTCATTTTACAAGAATTCCTCACCTGTTAGATGCCACTGAGCAAATTCTTCCATTTTATCTCATCCCTACATCACAACGACCAAGAAGCACTGTGAGACAGCTGCTCAGCTACTTCCTATCTTACAGATCATCCAAATGTACACACCGAGATACTTATGGAAACACCTGTGCCTCATCTAGACAGGAATCTGGCTGTTACTGAACTGATTGTGGTGCCTTGGCAATCAGAGACATAGGGAACATTATTACCAAAACACGAGCAGACTCAGGTGTGATGATGGATGGAGGAACAGTTGATGTCCTTTCCAGACTGCTACCTAACCTTGCAACTAGCATTCAGAAGGAAAACACACTATAACTGGCCATCAGGACCAGATCAGAAAGCTGTGAGTCGTGGATTAGTCCAGTTGTTCATTGCTGTGGAAAAGCAAACTGTAAAACACACATGAGCTACTCAGGCTTGTGCCTAAGTATCTAAGTGGTGGAACAATTGAACAGACTGTAAACCTCATTCATTTTGGCACAATGGTACCATCAATGAGTCTCTTAGCAGTTAAGGACACCAAGAACAACTTGGTTGTTCTAGATGCCACTTCAAGCATCTTTCAAGCTTGCATAAAACTACAGGAAAGTGAGACTCTTACAACTAAACAATGCGGGGCTTGACAGAATGAAAACAAGTGTGTGGGGAGTCTCATAAAGCAACTTTGCAAGGGGACAGAGGACAGACCAAAGTATGCCAAAAGCAGCCTCTAAAGTCTAAGCTCAAGATGGGCGGAACCCCCGGGGGCCTTTGAGTTATGGATTATACATCTGAGGTGGAGTTGGTGTCCATTTCTCTAGTAAGAATATTTTTTAGGCCAGGGAGATATTTTATTGGGTGTAAGTACCAGCCTTGACTACATAGCAAGTTCAAGATCAGCCTGTGCTAAATGAGACCCTGTGGCAATAAAAACAAAAGACCCGGATGTCACACTGTCTTTAATGATACTGGCTAAAAGCAACTCCCATGCTGCAAGGCGGCAGTCACCTGCTTGAGCCGTCACTGCAAGGTGCCCACGGCCCGTACAGGACGCTTAGGCCTATGTGCAAACCTGAAAGAGCAGCGAACAATGTTCCTGTGTTCTGCACTCCTAGAGATCCCTTTATTCTTCCTGGCCCAAGGATGTGGATTGACCTTGGGAGAAAGTCTGTTGATTCCACTCAAGTTTACAGGAACTGGAAGATCTAGACTAGCTCTAAGAATGTTTATGCAGAAAAGGCTGGCTGTGTAGTTCACCAGGATAGTTCTGACTTGTTAGCAATCTGGAGCAGAACTGATAATTAAGACCCTCTGTGGAATCTTGGGTTGGTCCATACATCAAAACACAGATAACTGACAATACGAGTCATTTGTAGCATTTTTAGTTTATGGAATCCCCCAATTTTAACTACTTGAACTCAGTGTTTTGCAGACCTTCCTTAAAATGTGACTGAGTGGATAAATACAACCCATGCTGATGTTAATGGCTTAGTCGAAACATTTAGCAGCCCAGTAGATTTTTAAACCTCTCTCAGGCTATCAATTCACCTATAAAATCTTTAACAAGAAACACTGTGTCAGGAACGTAAGACTGATGCTACAGCACAATGAAAAAGGTATGTTTCTGTGATAATATAGGAGACGTTGTAAACACAGCTCAGGCTACACAATGAGCCCTCTGATTAGGAGCTAATGAGACTGTCACAAAGATCTTGGCTTCAGGGATAGAGAGACAGCTCTGTGGCTAAGCGTACTTGCTGTCCAACTGCCAGTACCCATGTGGCAGCTCACAACCACCTGGAACTCCAGTCCCAGGGCATCCGGCATCCTCTTCTGGCCTTTGCTTGACACCGGGCACACATGTAGTACACAAGTATACATGCAAGCAGGACATTCATAAGCATACGGTTTAAAAACTGAACATGAATAAGCATCTCAGGCACATGAGCAAATGGCACACTATAAAGTACCTTCAGTGAGGAACCCAAATAGAATTCAATTTTTAGTTTGCCAGTTAGCCTGAGGACCTGCTTCCTCATTTTAGCCACATCTCCCTAAGTAAGTACTGACGGTAAACCAAGAGGACTGGCAAACTGGGCACTATGCAGTACCCTGGTACTTCCGAGGATGTGACAGGGTGGTGATACATGAAATGAAAACGAGGGGAAGTGGCAGCATCTTCAAAGAAAAAGTAATATATAAAGCCCTTTATGGAGAAAATCTCAGAATCAGTTGGTCGGGCCAGTGGCCTAAAGCTGAGGGGTAGCACCGGCAGGCGCAGTGCTCACGCTTGCGCTCGGGAAGCACGAGGTGTGCCGCCATAGACTGCAGTCACCTGACATCAGCAAAGGCCCTGGCAACAAAGCTGCTTTTAGGAGTAAGGCCCAGGGGTGACAGAACTTAGAGCTGACAATGAACTCCTGCCAGCTGAAAACAAGGCTCATTGAGTAAAAATTCCTTTTCAGGACTAATATTCATGGAGAAAAAAATTCCAAAACTATGCTAATAACAAATGCTTCCACAAAACTACACACACACACACACGCGCGCGTGCGCGCGCGCACACACACACACACACACACACACACACGCACGCGCACACACAAAAAAATCTGTAAATACAAGAAGCTGAGAATAATTTCAAATGAAATCCGGAAAAGCTTGCTTCAAGTTCAATGCCATTTTCCTTTTAAGTGGCAAATTAGGGTACATCTTCAAACACAAAATTGAGTTTCTGATATTAGCCATTCACTAACAGCTGAACAAACCCCAGAAGTAATTTCTGACGAAATGAGTGAGTAAACTAAGTGAAGCTGTCAAAGTAATTTCAGTCTAACCATCTCCTAGGTAAAGGGTGAGCAATTTATAAACAGTATCAATGCTTTTATTAAATGCTAAGTGAAAGAGGCCAGACACAACAGTTTCTCCACCAGATGATTCCACATCTAGGAATTTCTAGAAAGGAAAAACAGGTGTGAGAAAACAAGTCACAGTTTTCCAGAGAGTAGGAAGGGAAGAGAGGGACTCAGTGCAGAGGGCCATGGAGACGTATGTATGTTTCCGAGCACACTGACTGGTACAGGGCCCCGTGAGTCTGAAGGAAGAAGCTGGGGTGGAGACAGCACGACTTTTATAGTCAGTGTCCGGGCTCCAAGGCAATGAAATAATCCACATGCTGAAATTTGAGGACTTCATTGCCCCAACTCACCCAACCTGGCAGTAAACTTCGAGCAAATAATTCCAAACACTCCCCACCAGGCTTGATGTAGTCTTTCAGAACTTCTGTCAAAAAAAAGAAAAAAAAATCAATATTAAGAAAGAAATAGGTTTCCTTTTAAAGAGCAGGGAAGAGTAGCAAAGGCCGATAGGAAATGGCCATTGTTGTATTTTGGTTGGCATCAGGTGGAGAGGGTCCAGAAAAGTACTGGCTCTGTGGAGATCTCCCCTTTCTCCATTAGTGGCTCTTTCAGCTCTCATCTTTATATGCCAGTGAGTTATTCTTCTCTCACTGTTTTAACAGAAGAACCCAACAGCATAAAATCCTTGCATACCCTGTTCAATTGGAGAATTTTAATGTTTTTCATTTATCATTGTAAAACCAAGGACAATTTTATAACTTTTTTGTAGGTAGTAGCTGTTACACATAGGGCAATCTGTCTTTAAGTAGGAGTAAGTTCCTCTTGAACAAAATGATCCTAGATAGTTTTCCCTTCAAGTCAAGTGTCTTGTTGTTTAAATAAACTTCTTGTTTAAAATGAAAGGGAAAAGAAAAAAAGACAGCAAATTAGAGGCAGGCCTGTCATGGTCGTCCGCTCTCCTGTCGCAAAGACAGAGGAGCAAGCACCTGCAGCCTCCGGGCAGCCCCTCCCGCCTGCACTAGTTCTGGTTCACTGCTTTTCATTTGCGGGGGAGAAAGGAGGGCTTCAACAACCACGTGCTTACTCTCCAGTTTCCCAGTACTCTCACAGCTCTCCTGACAGTTTATTTTTTTAATAAATGTAATCCATGCATTAAAAAAAAAAACCATAAAAACAAGATGAGGACAATCTGCTTTAAGGCTGAAGAGAAACTCTAAGTTTGGTTTTAGCACACACTAAAAGGTGGAAGGACTAGCCAGAGCTGCACACACACTGAGCTAAGGGAAAGCAGCCACGACAGTCCTGCTGCTGTAACCCGGAACACAGACTATGCCCTTGCGTTCTCACTATAGGTCTTTGATTACATTCCACCGTGCTAGGTCAGTTAAAGAGTCCGTATCTATCTATTCATAGCTACTGCACTGAAAAATCATCTTTTGTTGAAGAAAAGATTAGTTAGGTAACTGTGGACCAAACTGCCTAAGAGAAAAGAAGACCATGGAAACGTGTTTCAAAAGCACCTGTTCACTGAGAGCACAGAGAACTAAATCATTCTAACCCTGACCATGTTCTGGTTGCTCTGACTGGCTATGTAACAGGAACTGGATATAGCAATAGTTCCAAGAAGAAAGTGCTTTAGCAAGCAGAACACGGCTGACAGTTGCTATGTTAGGCTGGCCTTAGGAGGAGCCTATCAGATTCTAAGAGTGACGGACAAGGCTTCCTGGGTTTTCTTCTTTCCTTGGGAAGCACAGATCAGCCCCAGGTCCCACACACGAAGGCAAGCACTCCACCTCTGACCTATGCTTCCAGCCTCGGGGCTTCTTCAGAAACAGCTGAAATATTTACAAAATAACAACTGTGAAATAGAGCTGGCGTGGGTCTGGGAGGAGACGAGAAGAGGGAGGAAGTAATATGATCAAAACACATCATATGAAACTCTCAGAATGTTCTTTGTCCAAGAGTAATATTCTTACTTTTCAAAAATCAAAGAGAAATTAAAAGCTATTACTGCCTGAGATAGAACCAACTCAAATTTGGGCTTTGATAAGTTTCAACATGTTGACATAAAAGACTTTTATATGTATGGACTTAAACAATGAAACAGAAAAATTTCCCTAGAGATCTAAATCTAAATGTCCCTTCCATTTTCTAGCAGTCACTGTGGTCTAAGGTACAGTGATGAGAGACCATGGTGTTTTCCAGCCTTTTGGCCCAAAGATGCTCTCTGAATGATGGGGCTGGAGAGATGGGTCCCAGTTAAGAACACCAGCTGCAGCTGAGAGACTGGCTGGGGCTCTGACTCTGGCCTGCTCTTGAAATTCTTTTCCTCCTGTTGGGCTGCCATGTCCAACTTTGATAGGATAGTTTGTGCTTCATCTTATTGCATTTTATTTTGTCATATTTGGTTGTTATCTCTTGTAGGTCTGCTCTATTCTGATACAAAATGGAAGGAGATTGGATATGGAGGGGAGGGAGATGGGAAGAACTGGAAGGAGACTATGATCAGGATGTATTATATGAGAAAAATATCCTTTTCAATAAAAGGGGGGAAAAAAAAACACTTGTTGCTCTCCCAGAAGAGCAGAATTTGATTCCCACATGGTGAGTCACAACCATCTGTAACTCTCGTTCCAAGGATCCAATGCCCTCTTCTGGCCTCAGCAGGCATCTGAGAGATATAAGGTGTACAGACAAACATGGAAAACAAAACACCTATACATATAAAAATTATTTTATAATTTTTAGAATTCATTTTATATTTAGATTTTGAAATATTTATAATTTAATTAGAAAGATATATCTTGAGGTTTTAAAGCAAGAGAGAACAGTTCATCTTTTGAGTATACATAAGACAGTTTAAAAAGATTCACAGGAAAAAGCTCTAAATACTATGTACAGACCATGTATCATGCAAGGCCCTAGAGTTATGACTTCACTATAAAAAAAAAAAAAGAAAGAAAAAAAAAAGAAAAAAGAAAAAGAAAAAACTCAGGAGTCTTTGATTACTTTCCATTTGGCTTTAATTCATACCTTTCTATAGCTAAAATACAGACACTAAACTAACATGGAGTCAAAAACAAAAAGTACTACAAATACTTCTAGAATATTACCATATAACCAAAGCTTGAAGATTAACCACATTAAGTCATTCAGATTTTACCTGCACATACTTGTTGAAATGTATGTGTGCTGCTCTCTAGCAGCAGCACAGCCAAACTGCACCTTATAGACTATTCAGGCCAAGACTAATTTTAAGTCACTATCTTTAAATCTTTTCTCTTAAGAATCATCTTTAAACATATTTCTATTCTATTTTAAATTAAATGACAAACAGATTAAAAATTATTTCAGAATAAAAAGGTTAGGGAGTTAGTTTTGGGTTTTTGTTTGTTTGGGTTTTGTTTTTGTAAATCTTTTTTAGCAAACAATGAACCCTAAAACAAATGGCTTATAAATCAAGTGTTGGTATATACCAAATAATAAACAAAGTTAAAGAATACAAATTAGATTTCCTTAAGTACAGCTGATGCTAAATAAAACTGTTTCTAAAGGAACAGTGTGGTTCATTTTCATCCAGGTCACAAACTAATGCACTAGCATTTATGCAGTACCGAGTGTGAGGCTTCAGAACCCTTCTAAGCCAAAGAAGGGTCAAGCACATTATGAACACTTCTCAATGAAATGCACCGTAAGGACGCCTCTGTGAAGCTGGACAGGGTCACAGAGACCCTGAGCACACTCTCTTTTGTTTGAGGTGTCTGTGTGTATCCGTGTGTACGGGTGTGGAACCAACTGCACTTGCCGTGGTCAGAGCGGGGTCCTCATCACGGCTCCCGGCCTTATTCCTTCGGGTGGGGCCTCTCTCTGAACTGGGGGTGCACCATCTGGCTAGACTGCCTGGCCAGGGAGCACTCTGGGAAGGAGGAGCTGCAGGCACACCCGGCCATGCTGGCTTTTGACGTGAACGCTGGGGGCCTGAATTCACGCTGCAGAGCTGGCACCCTTACCCATGAGCCATCTCCACAGCTCCCCTGTCTGCTTTCTTACGTTTTCTTCTCCTGATCCATCAACTATATTCTGCAAAATTAAAATGGTAAGCGAACCATAGGTGTCTTGAGTGGCAGCGTACAGACGCTCTGTTGTTTGGTGGTTTTGTTTGTTTTGGATTTGCCTCCATTTTTAAACAGTAATGATCAAATTAATAAAATCTCTTCCTGAAGAGGTTATCTAAAAATAAACCTGGAATATCAATTTCAGACTCTCATGGACTTCCATGACTAAATTCTCACTTGAAAAAATTGAGCATTTACTGACTTTTAAATACATGAGCTGGGCATGGTGGTGCACACCTGTAATCTAGCACTCAGGGAGGCAAAGGCAGGTGGATCTCTGTGAGTTCAAGGCCAGCCTGGTCTACAAAGTGAGTCCAGGATAGACAAGGCTACATAGAGAAATCCTATAAATACATACATACATATATATATATATATATATATATATATATATATATATATATATACACACACACACATATATATATTACACACATAGATACATACATATATATACGTGTATAATTACATACATATGTGTGTATATGTGTATATATGTATACACACATACAAACACACATATACATATATACATATATTTATACACATATATATATTTATTTACAAATAAACATAAGCAATCCTTACCTCTCTGCATTATTACTCACTCTTAGAATGAGTGGGTCAAGGTAAAAAATTTAGGTAATGTGCTGGAGCAGCAAAGCCAAGATTCACACACATGTGGGCTAATGCCCAAAGCCGACACTGAGCCCTGGCCCTTGCTGCTCGGTTGCTGATGAGGACTGTAACCCTGAGCACCAGCTTGAGGCACTGCGGCCTCAGCAGCTGCCTTCCCCATGATGCACAACAGCAGCCTGCCTTCAGAAAAGATAAACTGCCACAGTCAGGGGATCTTAGACCTCTCATCTATTATGCCTGGTTCCTGGTTTCAGAACAAGCAAGGGATTTGCTGGCTCTGAATCTCAAACCTGAGGACAAAACAAGGCCACTCACTGAACTACGTCCTCTGAGGTCCTAACGGCTTTCACCTGCCAAGGCCACTACTGGAGGGACAAAGACAGTAAAGAAAACCTGAAGTAACATAACCTAACTTGTGCTCTATTTTATAAATACTGTTATGAATTTTCTACATTTCAGAATATTAAAACAAACATCTAATTCACAAACCTACACAACATTCAAATACTAAATTCAATCCTTCTTTAAATATTTTCAAAGCTCAGTTTCAGACACGTACCGGCCAGAGGTGGCTTGTGTGAGTGGAGAACGCAGGGCACACTGACAATCAATTTCTGATCTGGAACAGGGGACACTTTTACATCTGTGCTCCTAATTAAAACAGAATAAGATAACAAACTATTACTTAGAGGATAATTTTCTAATTATATGCTACAGTTGCACTGATTTTTTTTCTCTTTCAAAAAGTTATTAATTCTAATAATAAATAAATTTAAGGATAAAATCATGAGGGAAATCAATTTAAAAATTCAAACATTTTGAGAATATCACTTTTCATATCAACTATACTCTTGACAAAACAAAAGGCAGTATAAATTTATATGTGTTTTATATCTTATACTTTTCACCTCTGGGCCATTTTCAGATTTCAAAAGTATAAAAATTAAGAAAATGAATGACCTCTGTGTTAATTTTAATTTTAAAAATTTTAAATTTTTATATAATTTTGAAAAAAAATCACTTTTCTTACCTTAATGCTAAAGCATCTTTTTCTCGAACTCTCCCCAGTACAAGACATTCATAAGGCTTTTTGTGTGGAGAATCCAAAGGAAACACGAATTCTCCTGAATTTGTGATCTGAAGGAAGGAACCAAGGAAAGCCATAATTTTTTTTACCATCATTATACGGTTCCAACAAAAAGAGAAGTTATTAAACCCCCAGGCTAGTATTGTCTAATAAAAACTATTGTATGAGCCACAAATGCAATGCACATATATAATTTTAAATTCTCTAGTAGTAACATTAGGAAGAAGTAAAAAAGAATGCAAGGTAATTAACTCTTATTGCATTTAAATCTAGCATGTCTGAAACAGAATTTCCATATGCAATCAATTTTAAGAGGTACCAAGATATATGACAGTCTTTCCTCCATAGTGGATCTTTCAAGTCTAATACAAATGTAATACTCAACAGTACTTCTCTATCTGAAGGGCACAAGCCAAATGCTGGAGAGCTACATATCACAGTACCATACTGGACAATGCAGTTATAAGGAATGTTTTAAAACTCATATAAATGGACATTTTAAATATATTTTATCATCTCACACATAAACAATCTCTACTTTTTATGATCACTTGTTTCTGCAAACCAGGCCATTGTTAATTCAGTCATTAATTCATTCAAATAGCATTCACTGACTACTAGCTACGTGACTAAGTAGTTAAAAATAAAGCCCTCTATTTAAGAGAGAAGAAAGTGGGTAAGTGATAAGACAGGAAAGACTGGTGCAGGAACTGGCTAGTGGTGCTATAAATCCCAGCCTGGCAATTTAGCAGAATCCTATCTCCAATATAAAATAAAACAGAGACTGAGAAGCTGGCACACACCTTTAATCCCAGCACTCAGGAGGCAGAGGCAGGTGGATCTCTGTGAGTTTGAGGCCAGCCTGGTCTACAAAGGGAATCCAGGACAGCCTGGGCTACACAGAGAAACAGAGACTGAGAGACTAGGAAGCAGCCAACATGATTACATAGGTTCTAGGTCATCCAAGGTTACACAGCAAGTTCAAGGCAAAGTGGATTACAGGAGACGGTGTCTCAAGGGGGGAAAACCCAACAGAGAATAAAGGGTTCTTGGTTCTCACATCTTCTCGTACTTTCCACAGTGGTGTTGCTATTCTCTGCCCTTATCCCCATACACAGGAAAAGGAGATGGGCAAAGCGAAGGGCAGTGAGATTGTTAGCATAGGGGTAAGACAAGGAAGGCAAGACAGCTTCCAACTTCTTGCTTGTTCATTAAACCACAGATATCACATCGGTGGGTGCGCACACACACAATCTTTTTAATTAACTAGAGCTCTTTACGACTTTATTCTGATCCCTCTCTGATTTTCTAAAGCCGGCAGTTTGGAGGCCCACTACAGAGACCAGATAACCAGACAAAGGCCTTGAGAACAGGAAGACAGAGCCTGACGAGGTAACAGCGACATGGATACACTGAGAACACCTGATGTCCTCCTGAGAGCATAGCTGACGCTGAATAACTTCTGAACTCACTTTCACCCAGTACCATTCTGCAATGACCTCCACAGACCACGAGGGATATAGCTCCTCCTTCACAAAACGCAGGTGCTTCTGCCTGTTGGTCACCCAAGTAACGACCAGACAGCCGGGAGCAGCCAGCTTCGGGATGGGCATTCGCTTGATCTGCTGTGGTGATAAACAGCTGTACCTAAAAATGAACAGAAAAATGTGAGAAAATTCACTTCGAGAAGGAAGCATGAGCAGGGAGAGACCCCGCAAACACAAAGGTCCTGGAGCCACACATGTGGCCAGCACGGAGCCACACTGACACCTGCTGGACTCATGGGCACTCACACATGCACCAAATTTTCTTTTACTAGTTTTAAACTGCCAGGCTGTATGGTTTTTGTTTTTCTAATTACTTTCATGATTTACATTTTGGTAATTTCCCCACACCTAACATACTTGTTCTCCCATTCCGAATTAAACAGATATTGTCTGGATTCCATCACTGTGTTTCAGAGGAGCTCCATCAGAGAGCATGCCCAAAGCACTGGCTGTGAAGGGCCCTGCCCACTGTAAGCCTCAAGTCCAGCACACGTCGCTGACCACGAGACCACCCATCACCTCACACAACTGCACCTTCCCGTGACAGTCCCAAGGCCCAGTGTACCACCCTGCTCCTGTCTTCCTGTTCTATCAGCTCACTGGGCTCTCCCAAGTCCTCAAGCTCTCATTTTAAAAGGCACACTGTCATAAGCCTCCTGGCCGTTGACAGTACAAAGGAAACTTGTCTGGCTAGAACACATAACTGCTCTACAAATATCCAAACACCACTCTTTCTCCAGCATTCCACGTGCAGCCAGGGAGGGCAAGCCGGTATCCAGTGCTCCGTTACTGCTCTTAGGCCATCAACTTCGGCAAAACCTCCTCTTTAAGAGTATGTTATCCAGCCATGCTGGTGGCTTCCTCAAACTTTCCTACAGAATACAGTTTGTCCTCATTCTCAATATTCTGAGATACCTCGACCTCAACCAGAAAAGCCTTGACACTATCTTGGGCAACTTCAAACACAACCCACATAATGTGCACACAACTGTTAGTCCACCTACACAAACAACAAACTCACCCTCTAATACCCCATTCCAGTGACATAGGCTAGGCCTTGTCGTCATTTATAAATGCCATGTGTGTGTGTACATATGCATGCACACAAAAGGGACTGACTCCAGGGCCCTGTGCATGCAAAGCACACACTCCATCCCCGAAGTATACCTCCACACACGTACCAGTACCACAATGTATACAGCTTCTTCATAGAGACAAATAAGGTGAAGGACAACACAGAGCAAAAGAGTTAGACCACTGAAACGATCAGTCTGTTCTCAAGTTCTCAGACCGATCATGGAGTCTTTTATTTACCCATCGTTAAAGAAATCCTCATACTTTTCAGGTCCTTTGCCCATTACTTCCCTTGGCAGATGAAGTTATCTATTCTTTAGTTAAAATAGAAGC
Organism: Psammomys obesus; assembly: GCF_907164565.1. NCBI lineage: Eukaryota > Metazoa > Chordata > Mammalia > Rodentia > Muridae > Psammomys > Psammomys obesus. Next base: position 4,945,914 of record NW_026591450.1, on the reverse strand, counting down.
CGCCAAGTCTCTTCATCTTCCGATCTCCTCCTCCCTCCCTCCCATGCTTTGTTTATCTACGGCAATCTTCTCTACGGGGAAATGCGTGACATTGTTTATCCTCCCCACAGTCTTCTCATTCCTCTGTTCCAAAATCCATAATGTCAGTCATTCTCCTGTGTCTGCACCTTCAACCTCTCTGGTAGTTCATGATCAACCAAAAGCAATACTTGGATTACACAATTTGAAAGAAAAGGAGATAATGAAGAGAGATGGAGACAAGGGAAATGAAAGAGATGGAGAAAGGAGGGAGAAGAGAGGATGTATTAGGCTTTTTAAAACAACATTTATTAGTCAGGAGTGATGGTGCATGCCTTTAACCCTAGCACTCTGGGAGGCAGAGGCAGGTGGATATCTGTGAGTGAGAGGCTAGGCTGGCCTACAAATTGAGTCCAGGACAGCCAAGGCTACACAGAGAAACCCTGTATCAAAAACCAAAATAATAATAATTCATTTATTTGTGTATAAAGGGGGTGTCTGTTGCAGGGTGTTCATGGAGGTCAGAGAACACTTTGAGTCAGTCCTTTCCTCCCATCATGGGAATTCCAGAAGTTCAAGTTGGGTCATCAGGCTTGGCAGAGTGTTTGCCCAGTGAGCCATCTTGCAGGTCCCAGCATTATTTTAACCTGGAATATCTCCCTTAGGCTCATGTGCTGAATGTTCAGTCCGGATTTTGGTGCTGTTCTGAAGACTGGAGGGCCGTGGGTATGGAGACTGGCTGGCTGATAGTTTAGAGGGGTGGTGATCTTTGAAGGTTAAGCCCACCCCTGGTTCCAATCTAGGCCCCTCTACACTTCCTGTCTGTTGCCATATGCTTCTACAGCTGTGAAATCTCTAAGAGCAAGAGCCAAAAACGTACCTTTAAGCTGCTTCTATTGGGGATGTTGTCAGTTTCCTCCCATCGGCAACTAGGCTATGGATGCCATGGACTTAAGTCTTCCTACTTCCTCTCCTTTGTTTCATTCCTCAATCAACTCCAGAGAAACTTCTACTACAACTCCACTCAGAAAGAAGTGAGTCTCCAAGGGGCAGACACCGGCATCAGGTTCTGATGTAAGGCAGTTTACATTAAAGGGCGTCAGGAATGGCTGACAAGCCTTTTCAGCAAACGAACTAGTGAAAGAGCTCAGACTCGGGCCCTCTGGGCTCCTGCCACCCAAACATCACACTCCCAGCACACCGGCTACCCCATTCTTACATGGATGACTTTCAGAGACTATTCTGTCACAGCAGGAAAACTATTATTCAAAACTCGGCAGTGAAGTGTTTTCAATAGCTGCAGACTCCTGACTGCCTTATCTTTACTTAACTGTATTGTTTGGAGACAAGGAAATAGTCACACTTCCTCTGGAACCAATACACTCAAAAAAAAAAAAAAAAATCAGTGAACAAACTCCAAAGAATGCATTGTATGTGTTACAATGATAGCCATGCAAAACCTGGCTTTTCAAAGGTAGCATACATCTTCATACACCTTTTTAATCTAGAAGGCAAACAGGCTTATAGGACTTTCATAGATGCTAGGTTTTAATTGGTCCTCCTTCCCGGCTCCTCTCTCTCATCTTCACACCCCCTATTTATACCCATCTACCCTAGTGTTCCCTTTTTCTCAACGTTCATATTGTGTGTTCTATTACCCTCCCTGCCCTCCTCCAACTAAAGTGTCTTATGACTTTGTTTTATGCAAATAAAAAAAAAGTCTTGTTTTTTGAGGCAGGGCCTCACTATGTAGCCTTAGCTGTCCTGGAACTTACTATGTAGACCAGGCTGGCCTCAAAGTCATAGAGATCTACCTACACAAGAGTCCAGCAGAACTGACAGGTATCCCCAGAGCTTCAAACTAGAGTATGAAGGCGCAGCCCTACAACTGAGCCCACTTTTAAAACCAACCATAAGTCTCTAAAATCCCCTCAGACTCAACATCCTGTCAGAAAATTTCACAGAACTTACTAAATGCAATCACAACGCAGTTATGAGTCGCAGAGGAGCCTCAGGACACTGAAGGTGTACCTCTCAGTGTAGAACATGATCATGGTTACACTGTGCTACAAAGGCTTTTGGCAACAACTGGACAATTCTGAATAAGCTCACAGATGACATTAATGTGGCCACAGGAACCTTGTACTAATATTAGTTATCTACTTGATAACTGCATTGTGATGATGTAACAGCACTCTGCTTTTTTCAAATGTGCACCAAAATTTTAAGAGTAACTTTCTCTTATTTTGGGGCTGGATAGACGGCTGTGTGGCTATGAGCACTGCCTGCTCTTCCAGAGGCTCTGGGTTCAATTCCTAGCACCATACAGTGATTCCCAACTTTCTCTTATTTCATTCTGAAGTCATTAAGAAAAATATAGACACATATATAGGATACAGATACAAACACAGATAGATAGATACATATATGCTCAGAATAGATACATGAATTCTTCACATAACTCTTATAACTTAAAAAGAAAACTATCACATACATTACAAACACTTTCCCAAGAAAGTTGAAGATAAATGTTGAGAAGAACTTCAATCTAAGTTTACAACAAAACAGGAATTATTATATCTGGTAAACTGAAAGATGAGAAGAAATGGAACTGAAAGCATTCACTAGAAGGGAAGCCAGGTACAATGCCACACACCTGTAATCAAAGCAATCTGGGAGGCAGAAGCAGGTAGATCTCTGAGTTTGAGGCTAGCCTGGTCTACAAAGTTAGTCCAGAACAGCCAAGGCTACACAGAGAAACCTTGTCTCCAAAAAACAAAAAAAAAAGAAAGAAATAGAAGAAAAAGTTTCTTCAAATTATAAAGATGTGTTTAAAGGAAATACCACCCTAGTAACTAACTGAATTTATCTTATGAGATGACATAAACTAAAAATGCAAACAAATACAGGATGAACTAGATGAATATATATATATATATATATATGTTATACATATTATTATTATATATTATATATAGCCAATACATAGGTATATGTATTGATTATTGATTATAATCAATACATATATATATCAATATATTGATTATTGATTATATATAACCAATATATAACTAGCATGACATATAATATAACATTACACATATATGCACACACACACACATTAGCTCCAGGTCAGGTATCTAGAACTAAGGAAATCGTGTTTGATGAGGGCGTGTTGGTAGCCTCAGATAACGGCTCCCATGGTAATAGTGTACTAAGCCAGAGTGCACAGTTTCTAACACATAAGTCATCCCCACTCACCTGTTACTTCTTTTAACCGATTTGTTCTCCCATGGCGGATCGATCACAATTACATCAAATGTCTTACTACCTGAAATCAAAGGCACAATCTGATTTCACAAACACCCTCTGCGTATGATGAGTTTAAGAGTAAACCCAGGAACTGAGGGTTTACCGAAGAGCCCACACAGTCATAAGCAAGACTGTGAGCAGAATCCACGGAACTCCTCAAAAACAAAAAAAAAAAAAAACGTGTTCTCCAAAAGTAAGGCACTCACACACAGATACACACACACAGATACACATGCACACTCACACACAGAGATAGACACACATGGACGCACACATATGCACGCACGCACACAAATGTAGTTAAGGCAAACATTTTAAAGAGAGGCCAGGAAGATGGTCTGCAGATAAAGGCCACCAAACCTGCTGATCTGGGCTTGATCTCTAGAACTCACATGAGAGAAAACAGACTCCACAAAACTGTTCTCTGACCCCTATACTACACATTATAGAGATACATAACGATAATAAGAAATTAATACATTTCTAAAGTACAGTACTGTTTTTTAAACCTAGGGCCTTGGACATGCTCAGAAAGCTGTATATAACTGAGCTATAGCTTCAGCCCAAGAGAGGACTTTCATTACAGACACAAATAGAATGGAATACAAGAGTTTACGGCATTATCCGAAGACACTGTAATGCTGAGTTCTGGGCCTGTAATCCTAGCACCTAGGAAGCTAAGGCAGAATCAGGGTATCAAGGCCATCCTGGGATGAACAGCAAGTTCAACACTAGCCTGGGCTACAAGACTCTGCTGTGGATGTTTCAGTTTATAATATGTAAACATGTTTTGTTACAATTCCAGGTTGGGACTAGGTCCACACCTGTTAAGTGTAGAGCCAGGTGGAATTAGTTGAACTCTGAGGACTCTGAGAAGTAAAAATATGACAGCCCAGAGGAAGGCACAGCTACTTGGAGAGGACTGCTTGCTGCTGGTTCGTCCTGCTGCTGCATTTGCTGTTTGCTGATTTGCTGGTTACCTGGACTTCTGGATTTCCCAACGACAGATACCGGAATTGCCCCCAAAGAATCCTACAACCCTACCCAGCAGGAAGTAGCAGAGAGAACTCTGCCCCCTGTCCCCACTAGCCTTCTTTCCCTCCTACCCAGTGTTGGTGGATTGGAAGGGAGGTAGACGCATTTGAGAACCTTAAATAAAGTAGGTTTGTAAAAAGTCTAAGCATACAAGACTGTCTCAAAAATAAACAATAACAGAGCAAAAATCAGCATTTTAAAACTAAACTTACATTCTAAGTTCATAGTCTTTAACTTCTGACACAACAGAAATATTATCTTGTCTAAAACAAACATAAAATTACTTACAGTTAAGAAGTGGCTGCATACAAGAAATGTCAGACAAAAGAAAGCTGCTTTTTGGTGGCAGCAAGTATTTCTGTCCCATTAAAGTAATCATTTTAGAAAAGCTACAGTTGTTTTCAATGACCTGTGAAGATAAATCCAGCTCTGTAATTGACATATCATCTTCCGTCAGCTGCAGTGTCTGAGGCTCCATTTCATTCAAGGAGGGCAAGTGCTTTGCCATCTCACATAATTCTGACAAATTGCAGGCATCAAGCGGTAAAGCAATGCATCCACTACTTCCATCCTGTTTTTCAACAAGTGGATAAAGGAAACCACTTTTGAGTCCTTCTTGGATTAACTGTGAAGATCCATCCAAAATCAACTCTCTGATCTGTTAAAAAAAAAAAATTGTTTAAAGTACATTAAAATAATACTGGTTTTAAAATCATTTTCCAGGGACTAGAGAGATGGCTCGGCAGTTAAGAGCACTGGCTGCTCTTAAAGTGGTTATGGGTTCAATTCCCCAACTCCCATATAGTCGCCTACAGCCAGCTGTCAAAACAATCCAATTCTAGGAGATTCATCACCTTCTTCTGGCCTCAAAAGGCACTAGGCATATACATGGTACACAGATATGCATGCAGGTAAAACATCCATATACATAAAATAAAATCATTCTTCCAAATAATTAAATTTCTACTGTGCTTTGAATATTTTAAATATATTCAAATCCACTTTTATTAAGCTTAGAGTAGTTTTATACTACAATGAGACTGTAAAAGTGTTGAGAGCATGCTTTTGAACTCTACAAAATGAAACACACCACATAAACTCACTATTAAGTATTGTGACAATCAATATGAATACAAAATGCTGAAACTTTGGGCCCAAACTACCTTTTCCTTGCTTGGGTTGTTTCTGTCAGATATCTGGATGTGGTGTTGAGAAAAGTGACCAGCACCTGAGCTCTGCACAGCAATCACTACATGCTTGTAGGATGTGGGGTAGGTAGAGAGAGCCTAGGAACAGAAAGCACATGCTTCTCCTTTGCCAGGACCCACGCAGTCCTTTGTCCTGGCCCAGACATTCCACATCTTCTGCCAGCATCCATGAAATGTCACGGCAGGCTAACTTGTTCATTTCCTAAAATTTCAGCCTTCAACAAGAGTGCTGGGAATCACATTTCATCTTTCAGTTAGGGAGAAATACCACAAATACTGTCCTAAGCCCATCTTTTAAAGCTGTCCTACCCAGTAAAGGTAGGACAGCTGACGTAAAACTTGTGCGGACACTGCAGGTCTCAGCACTGCTGCACACAGGAGAACTACATCCAGCAGTTACACAACATCTGCCCTTTTCAAGACCACAGCACAACCCCAAAGAGAAGCCAGACACTGGGCAATGAAACAAAGCTCAATAAACCTAAAAGGACCAGAATTTATTCTTATATCCCAAAGGACTTAAGTTGGAAATCAAGAACAAAAGGATACTAGGATCAACCCCAAATGCCAAGGAAATATAGTTCTCTTTTAAATAATTCATGTATGTCAAAAATGAAATCACAGGAGAGATGAGAAAATGTTTTTATCACAGTGAAAGTGAAAATATAAAATATCAAGACACACAGAATCACAACAAGATCACATTCATACCCATTAGGACGGCGATTAAAAAAATAGAGTGTTTTGGTGAAAAAGTTGGAACCTTTATGCGCTGTTGGTGGAAATATAAAAATGGTACAGCAGCAATGAAAAACAGAGCAGCAGTTTTGGGGCGGGGCGTTCAATATATGTAACTATTCCATGATTTCTCCAGTAGCAATCTGACTATCAGATGTTCAAACCAAGAGAAGACAACTGGGGGGGAAGAGGAGCCAAAAAAAACCCCCAAACATGTTTTCTCATGCAGAGTGGAGATTTGATGATACACACGCATATCATTTAACTCTGTGTATGCATCATGAAGGAGGAGGGACTGGTTGGAGGGAGGAGGAAACTAGCAAGAAAGGTTACAAGGAGAGAAAGGTAGTGGGGGTGGAATATGAGCAAAGTATACCTATGTACAAAATGTCATGATGAACCTCCTTATTTTCTAAGCTAACTGAAACAATTAATTCAAAAAATCAGCAATTCATCATGGTACAAGACATCAAAACATGATCACGGGGGGGGGGGGGGGGGGGGCGGGCCCTCCATAGACTACCCCATGCAGCTGTCCATCATTTGTTGCGATAGAACACTGACTCCCATGTTGAACTTTTGGAAGTTTTCTTGTTTTTAGGGATTTTTTTTTTTACCTACTATAAACTGTCAGCATTATTTTCATAATTTGCCTTGTTATAGATATATCATTTTCACATCATTTCTAATACTGAAAATAAATACAGATTTTCAGACTTTTAAAAAGTTCTAATTTAGTCTATGCATTTTTCCCAAATTTGACTCTACAAAAGTGCATAAATAACCATGCTGGTTTTGTACATAAAAAGCCTCATTCTACTCTCCCCATTCCTCTTCCATGCATCACTGGTCCCTTTTGCCCCCTAGTAATCCCTTTGTTTTCATGTCACATCTACAGTTAAGTAACAGTCTGTGTTCAGATGTTTACTGCTGAACCTAAGTTCAACACACGGGAGAAAACATGCAAAAGTAAAAACACTGAAATATCCTCATTGAACTTTACCAATAGCACAAGAGTGCATCAACTACTTAAACTAACAGAAGCAGATGTGGTGTTAACAGAGACTGGCTTAAAATGCTCATAACTAAGAAACAATACACCACTAGAAAATTCTAATTCTAGCCAAAACTGCTTTAACTCTAAGAGAAAGTCTTCCCTATTTTGTTCATTTCTCATGCTGCTTCACATTAATCTTTCTGCATGATCAGTAAGTATTTTAGACGTACCTTTGTATGATACTCCATGGCATCCAATTCACCTTGATTGAAAGCAATACATCTTTTACGCTTCTAAAGACAGTGACAAAAAAGAAATGTTGCAGTCCATCACAGAGTTGACATTTTGACACATGCTAGATTTTATATTTTGTACATTTTTTTTAATATTGTATCTATTTTTTAAAGGTGAGACTTTAAAAATCTCACACTGAAATCAAAATCAATGCAAAGAGTACTAGTTCCCATGGAATAAGAAGGAGCTGTGATTCTTCACAAGATGTTGCCAGACTTGCCTATTAGTTTATATGCACATGGCATAATTACTCCCAATTATCTTCACTTCTAAACATGAAGCATCTATAGGCTATCAAAGAAAGTCTAGGATTGACACAAGGAACCAATAATTAAGAGCACTGGCTGCTCCTGCCAAAGGCCCAGGTTTGGTTTCCAGCATTCATGATGGCTCACAACTGTGATTCCTGTTGCAGCGGATCTGACGCCCTCTCCTGGCCCCTGCAGGCACCAGACATAGTTATGGTGCAGAGAGATACATATGGGCAAAACACTCACATGCAACAAACCCCGAAAAAGGAAAAAAAGAAAGGAGGAAGGAAGGAGGGAGGGAGGGAGAGGGAAGGAAGGAAGGAAGGAAGGAAGGAAGGAAGGAAGGAAGGAAGGAAGGAAGGAAGGAAGGAAAAAATCTCAAAGCCAAGTATGGCCTCTCAAGCTTGCCATACCAGTAAATGACAGGTAGGGACAGGAGGGGTTCAAGGTCATCCTCTGCTACACTCTGCTACACAGTGGATTCCAGGACAGCCTGGGCTCCCTGGACTCTCCCCCCCCCCCCCCCAAAAAAAAAAATGAAAGAGAAACAGAGACAGAGAGAGCAAGCCCAGTGCAAGCGTGATGTTATACAGTTATAATTCCAGCGGCCAGGAGACAGGAAGATGAAGTTCAAAGCTAGCCTAGCAGCACGGCAAGATCGCCTAGCTAAAAATAAAAAACACATATTTCAAAAGGTATGTAGCTGAGTGGTGGTGGCACATGCCTACTCAGGAAGCAAAGGCAGGCCAATGTCTGTGAGTTTGAGGCCATCTCGGGATATAAAGCAAGTTCCAGGACAGCCGGAGCTATTACATAAAAAAAAAAAACCCTGTCTTTTTTTTTTTTTTTTTTAAGGTATTTAGAGGGCTGGCAAGATGACATTTATTGCCAAACCCAACAACCTAAGTTCAATCTCAGGACCCACCACTGTGCAAGGCCAGAGCTGGCTTCTGAAAATTGTTCTCTGACCTCCAGATGCACACCATGGCCCACGTGCACCTACAGACACTACAGAAACAAATAACGATGTTAAATGCCTTCAGAACTGACCCAGGGTTACAAACAAACCACTTCCACTAGCAGTATTCTGCATCCGATTATACCACACTACAGAGCACATTCGATCAGGAACACGGAGAGCTGGAACTTCCTTCTTTTCATTGTTGACCTGAGATTAACATGGTACCAAATTCTCAACGGGCTAAAATACATGTTGTTGGCTAATTATATAAAGAAAGTTGTCAGGCATGGTGGCAAGTGCCTGTCATCACAGCACTCCAGAGGCAGGGCCGTGAGCTTAAGGCCCGGTCTACACAGTGAGTGCCAGGACAGCCTGAACTACACAAGACCAACAAAAAATCTCTTACCCAAACTAAAAGCAATGCTTGGTGGTCTGAATTAGTAACAGTAATATACCTGAGATTTTTTTTTCTATGTTGTACATCTAGATGAATAAATACAAACTCATTGAAAAGAAAAGAAAAAATGTGTTCAAGTAAACAACATGCATTTCTGACTGCATTTCAGCTATCTCCAAAAGCAGAAGTTACTACTCGGAACTTGCTCACTCTAATTCTTGTTATGCGCCCCTAATTTCTTAACTAACTGTAAGGTACAATAGGTACAGGCACTGTGTTTAGCCTCGTGGCCAGTGAGGCCTGGAAGCATGGAGCAGACAAGTGACGCAGACTAGAGCCTCATGCAATAGCCAACTGTACTCAGAGCATCAGAAAGCTTATACTCTAAGGGTTAAGAAGCGCCACATGAGTAACCTGTACCATCACGAGGACAAGCCCCAGGAGGTGGACAACTAGGCGTGGCTAAAATGTGTTTTTGCCATAGAGGTAAATAAATAACAATGGCCAGCTGTGGTGAGTAAGCTGAACTCACTCCTGTCTACACCTGGGAGGAGCACAAAAGCACATTCCAAGAACAATTTCTTGTTTTTAAGGAAACTTAAGTCACGAGACTCGTTTTCACACAAGCACTTAGAATTCTTGGACCGTGTTACAACACAAAAAGAGTTTTGTTTCTTTTATAGACAATTTCCTTCTGAGCCTATTATTTACATTGATTTTTTTTTTTTACATTTATTTATTTATTCATTCATTGTGCATTGTGGAGAGGGGTGCACAGCCATGGGACCCATCTGGATTGAGGAGAACTTCTCAGTCAGCTCTCTCCTCCCACCAAGGGGGCCATGGTGACCAATCTCAGACTGCGAGGCTCAGCATCAGGCACCTTCACCTGCTGAGCCATCTCTCCCAGCCTCTGTTCACTTTTGGAAAGAGTGACAGGGTGTTAGGAAGTAAGATTAAAAGGTAAGTGATGGCACCTGCCTATAACCCCAGCACATTCGACATGAAGGCGGGATATGAGGTTTGTCATCCTCAGCCTCGGGAGCGAGTTTGATGACAGCCCACAATTGTCCTTGGATATGCTAACACCTTCTGCCTTACTAATTCTTCTTTACACTTAGAAAATGAAAAGATGTTTGAGATACTGGAATGAAATTTTTGTTTCATGTAAAAAAGAAAAGGAGCAGCTTAAAACTTCCTACCTTCCCAATAGAAATGGAGACTTGTTTGTCGCCGGTCACTAGATGTTCATTTTTGTTCCTCTGCTGGCGTTCATTGAGAACAGCCGAAGTTATGTAAGGTTTGGTGACACTAAATAGCTCGGATCGGAAAACATATTTCTGGGTGATCATTTCACAGTTTTCTCTGTCCTCACTGCCTGGCACAGGGGCAAAGCCTGTGGCAGGAGACACTGGATGCAGCTGAAGAGAATCCCGGTAGACGGAGGAAGTGGGCTTGTTTCTACCGCAAGAAGGTTCTTGATGCTGGCGAAGTTGGTAGTTTACCTTGTTAATAAAAGAGAGATGATCCAGGAACCACCCATGGGGCAAACAGTGCACCACAGACATTCTCTTAAAAAAAAAAAATCTGAGAATAAAGAATCAGAACTAGGAGCATTGCTCAGTTCTGGGTCCTGAATTTGATATTCAGTGCTGTAAAAACAAGCAAAAAAAAAAAAAAAAACTTTTAAAATCAAGTTCTTAATATACTATACTTGAATAATGATGTACTTTGTGCACACAGTAGGTCTGAGATGCAGACATACAGGGTGTGCATGTACACAGCACCACTAGGGAAAAACGCAACACTTTAAGTGTCTTTTCATTTTAGAGTTGGCCCTTCAAGCTTTTCAGCCATCTTAGCCAAACATGCCTTCAGAGTGATGGGTCTGGATTCCTAGTTTAGTCCTCCTTTCTTCCACTGCTCTCCATGGTCCTGTTTCAGTCCTTGGAGTCCACATCACCTAAGTAGTGAAGTCACTAAATCCCTAAAGGTGAGCGTCCTGTCAAGTCAAAGGACAGTAATTGTTTGTTAGTCACCATTTTAAATGACATAAACCCAACTAGAGAGGGCCACAGGATTTCAAAGTGTTAACTTCATGTTTTCAAACTTCATTTGCCACAGGAAGTCATTCCATTACTTTGACCCCTGCCCTACTTAATATCTATCTAGCTATCAGTGGACGAGCAGTAAGATTAAAAGACCGCTCCAGCCCATCCAAGTACAATATAAATAGCACATCGGAAGCGCACAACTAACTAGCTTGCTAGGTCAAAACGTCAAGATTAAGGGTCTAGACTCAGAGGTTCTCAACCTTACAATGCTGTAACCTTTTAAAACCTTTTAAAACCTTTCTCATGTTGTAGTGACCCCCTAACCATAAAATTATTTTGCTGCTAATTCATAACTGTAAGTGTTGCTACTTTTATGAATCATAATGTAAATATCTGTTGCAACCCACAGGTTGAGAACCCCTAGGAGCAAACCAGGTTCGCTAATTCACAACTTTAAGATTAAAGGATTGGATCTGTAATCTGCTTGAGCCACACTCCAGGAACTAGGTTTTTCAGAACTTCTTTATCTTCCTTTAAAACGTTTTGCAGTTCTGGATATAGTTTATTTAATTAAAATGCAGTGGAAATCTTAAGAGGGCACCAAGGAAGAAATAAGTTAAAGGCACAGTTAATAATAATAGAATTTATAGTCAAATTTATTATACAATTTTCGTGGACTAGTTTTTGTGTGTGTGTTTTTTTTTAAATTTGGGGGTCTCACTATGTAGACCAGGTTGGCCTCAAATTCAACAGACTCAGAGATCCGTCCATCTCTGCCTCCAGTGCTGTTATTAAAGGTGTGTGTCCCACTTTCATGCTAAGTTATTTCACTGAACCTCGAAATTATTCTTTTGTTTGGGTTGTTTTGTTTGTTTGTTTGTTTGTTTTGAGATAGTGTCTTACTATGTTGCTCTGGCTGTCCCAAACTCACTGTGCAGACTGAGCTGGCCTTGTACGCACAGAGATCCCCCTACCTCCCTAGTGCTGGAATTAAAGGTGTGCACCACAACGCCCGACCGACCAAAGTCATCGTTTTTTGTTCTATTGCTATTAGTTTGGAGAACTAAATGAGATAATCCCCATGAACTGCCGATCACGGTCTGAAATATTAGCATCGGCTAAGACATCTGGGGACTGCTATTGGTGGTGGGGATCCTGGGGATAACTGTGATTTTAGTTCCTCCGTCGAGATGTGAGCTGAGGAGACACTGTGGCCGCTAAGGAAAACTGAAGCTCAAAAGGCTGCTGACCCCAAAACTACAGCTGTAGCTAATGGCACAATCGATCCAGACATCTAAACTTTCGCCCGGGGACCTCCGACCACAGTCCGGGAACTGGCTATGCCTGCTAGTAGCTCCGACTCTCAAGAGCGGGAATCCACAGCAGTTACTTATCCTTCAGGCTGTAGGCCTCTGGCCAGTGCAGCATCACCACTCAGCAGTTTCTCCTGCAGTTTCTCCTACCGTCAGAAAAGCTCACGCTGCCTCCCAGACTCTCCTCATGAAAACAGCACTCAACTAAAACTGGTCCTGACCCACATCCTTTGGTGAAGAGTCAAAGAAAACCTTCGCGTCCCTAGTCCATGGGCGCAGCCATATTGCTGTACGGAACGCCATTGCAGGAGGGCTGGGGCCGCTCGGCCGGACGACACTAACTTACCCTAGAGGGCCGGACTCCTCTAAGGACTCGCACAAGGGCTACGAAACGCGAGGGGGCCTGCAAGGGCCACGCGCAACCGAAGTACACACTTCCGGTGACGAGACCGGCGCGGAGGAAGCGCGCGTTCGTACTCGGCGCAGACGTCTGACGTCACGGCGGCGGAGATTTTAAAATTCAAACCGCCCTTGGTTGGCAGAGGCGGAAGTTGTTGTTTTGGCGGCTGTTTTCCCTTGCAGTCGAGCGGTTTACGGAGAGTAGGGCTCTGGGACTCATCACGAAGCCAAGAGAAAGATAACTGCTAACGCGGGGTCAGCTCTGCGATTGTTGTGGGGGACCTGGGGTGGAATCTGCCGGGCTCTGCTTCCACGCGTCAGTAAGTTTGTGTGGGCAACGTTTGTAGCGGGAGAAGGGATGCTGACGAGGTGGGGCTGACCGGGAGGAGCTGTGTCGTTTGCTGCGTTCGCGGCTTAATGCTGCAGCTTAAAAGCCGTGTAACAGAAAGTCTGAAAAACAGCGGGATCTTGAGAGTAAAATTAAGTGGAATGTAAAAGCAGCCAAAACAAGGAGGGATGTAGGTGGGTCAGGGCACAGCCTAACGCGCTTAGAGGGCCTGGCTTCCCATCCCCAGCTCAAACAAAACAATAATAATACTATGTTTTGAAAAGTGGATGAGCAGCCTGTACATCAAATTGTAGACTGGATGGCTTATCTTTGTGGAAAGGGAGATTAGAACCAGAATGACAGTAGTGTAAAGTGTAAATGAAACCAGAGGAAATATTTTGAGGGGAACCTGAGATTTCCTGTGAGTTACCATTGAAATGGACACAAGCGATAGCAGTGATGTGGTCAGGGCTATTTACAGAAATTTTGTGAGCATGGATTGCCTTGTGCTGCAGAAATCACACATTGTTTGGGTTTTTTTGTTTGTATTTGTATTGTGTTGTACACATTCAGTGTTTAAGTGTCTTGAATACTTGAAGTTGCATAGGAGTTGTGAGTGAGAACTTCAGTGCACATTAACAAACAAATACAGCACTTAGGGAAAAGACTGCCATAAAGAAAGAAACTTAGCTTTGCTTTTCTAGTTGATAAAGATGATAACTGTTGCTTAGTGAACACTTGCATTGGAAAATCTTTCTAACACTGACATCATGAATTAGGTTATAAGCATGAAGCGCAGTTCAGTTTCTACTGGTGGTGCTGGCCGCCTCTCTATGCAGGAGTTACGATCCCTGGACCTCAATAAACCAGGCCTTCATACCCCTCAAACGTAAGTGCCTCCGCCTGTGGTTCTCAGCTGCATACTTTACTGTCTGGGGCAAGGAACATGTAAGAAATGGTTAGCCCAAAAGTGCAAGTGATGTCTTAGTGATAAATCTTGTCTCTTCCCAGTAGTACTGGATTGGGGGGCGGGGTGGCAATGAAATGTAAAAGTGGACATGATGCTAGGTCTCATCTCATCGTTTCCCTAATTCCCTAAGTCATGCCATAAAAGGATTGTAATGCCCTCTCAAGACTCCTTGTTTTCCTCTTTTACTTTAGAATTAAACTGTTTAGGTGGGCACTGTGATTTACTAAGATGTTTCCGGCTCATAAAGGTATTAATAATCAAAGCAGTATTATTTGTTTTAGTGATAAGCTATGAAGTTATTTCCTCAAGTTGGCAGGAGGGGTTGTCTAAATGAACTTGCCAGCATAGCTGCTGCAATCCTGGTATTCAAAAGGCTCTAGGAAGAAAATGGCTCAATGTGCATTCAAGGCCAGTGTGGACTATATAGTAAGTTCCCTAGCCTACAGAGCAAGGCCGTAGTTCCAAAGCAACCAACCAAAGAATTTGTTATTGTCAGCATTAGTTTTTTACTCTAAGCATTGCTCTTGCAGTTAACAGAAGGTTATTTCTAACCCACAGTATATCATATCCTATAAAGTCTACATATAAGCTAGCAGTTTAGTATAAGCCATTCTTAAATCACTTGGATTTATAGAGTATGAGCCTCTACTGCTTTTGGAAATCTGAATTATTTACATATCTAACTGCTTGAAGCACTTTTTTTTTTCTTACCATTGTACATTGCTTATATCAAAAGCTTTTGTTCAATTTTATTATAAGCAAAAACCTTACCATTGCCATTTTTTTTTCATAGTTTGGAAAATATGACTTAAATGGCTGTATGTATTACGGAGCTGAGAGAAAAATATTGAGTCTGAGGCCAACCTAAACTGCATAGTGAGTCCTAGAATACCCTGTAATACAGACGAAGACCCTATCTCAAAATTTTAAAAAGTAGACTTCAAAAAAAATTCAAACAAATATGTCAACCTATAATTAAATACTTAATTTTTTAAATTTTTATCCATACATAAATTTTAAGATAAATGTAGATTAAAATTTTTAACATTTTAAAATTCTACTGTTTTTCAGCTCATCCCAATGATAACAGATACCAAAATCTTCTATGATTTTGAAAAATTTTTATAGGTAGTGGGAAAGAGGTATTAACTCTCATGTATTTCCAAAATTACTTGAGTTGGTATTTTTACATTTATTTTAAAGAGTTGTTTTTTTGCTTTTTGTTTTTTTCTTTAAAGCAAAGAGAGATCAACCTTTGGAAAGCTGAGTACAAACAAACCTACATCTGAGAGAAAAGTCTCAATATTTGGTAAAAGGTAATGAAGTTTTTAATTATATTTAATGAGTAGATTCTTATAGACATTCATTGATTCCCTTAAAGCCAAAAAAAAAAAAAAAAAACATTGTAAAGATGCTTTCAAGACAAAAGGTCTGATCCAGTTTTCCTGTTTTAGATGGTTAAAATTCTACATGGTATCTACTTTCCATGATTCTAGAGATAAAGAGATTCAGATCACTGTTCTATCTTTATAGGGTGATGGTTAAGTCTATACTGTGTTCTATACCTGGTTCTCAGAAACTGTAGCATCAGATAGTAAAAGAGGAACTATCCTATAGTTCAACACTCGAGTCTCAACTTTTTTATACTATGAAGGCTTATGATGACTTCAGAGACAGTTCTAGGAGAGCCAGGGCTGTTACACAGAGAAACCTGTCTCAAAAAAACAAAAACAAAACAACTAGTATTTATTGGGTTTTCAAATAGGTTAAATATTGTTTTAAATTCTTTATATATGTTAATACTCAAGACAAAGACAATTTTCCCTTAGGAATAGTGGCAAGTGAGGGAGTAGAAGTAAGAAAGCAGTTATGGGGTGACTAGAAATAGAAGCCCTTAAGTTAGTGTGGTGCTGGGGATTGAACAGAGCGCTGCACATGCTGAGCAGAGCTGTCGCTGAGATACCTGCCTAGTCCCAGGAGCACATTTATTTCCACCTCATCTTATGCCTAAATCAAACTGCTGTAAACTCATACTGTGCTCTCCCGTGTTTAATTATTTAAAAATTAAAGGTTAATGTTTGATGCTGTTTTTACTGTGTGTGTTGTGTATAGCCTTGAAATAATGTAGGTTGAACACAAAAGGGAATACTTTTCATTTCCTTTTTAAAATATGCTTTTAGGACTAGCGGGCATGGATCCAGGAATAGTCAACTCGGTATATTTTCCAGTTCTGAAAAAATCAAGGACCCAAGGCCACTTAATGACAAAGCATTCATTCAGCAATGTATTCGACAGCTCTATGAGGTATTCTATAAGTTAAATTGTCTGAATTGAGCAGTTTTGTTTCCAATATTTTTTCTAATCCAGAATTTTCAATGCTTCATAAAAATGATTATAGTTTCTTACAGAAAACGGTTATGTATATAGTGTATCCATGAAGTCCCTACAAGCTCCATCTACCAAAGATTTCCTAAAGATCTTCGCCTTTCTTTTTGGCTTTCTGTGCCCATCATATGAACTTCCTGATTCAAAATTTGAAGAAGAGGTCCCAAGAATTTTTAAAGACCTTGGGTATGTAATATATTTTTAAGTCTAGAGGCCTTGTCAGAACTCAGAGAAGAAACAAATGACGCGTGGAAAAGTTTCTGAATAGTTTTAATTAGCGATTCAGCTTCAAGGTGAGCACTATGCAGTATTTGTAGGATAAATTGAAGAGAAAGGAAAACTGATACGTATTGGAATTTCGACTTTTTTGTTCTCATTGCTCCTGTAGCAAAATACCAGTGCTCGATAATTTGTAAAATATGGGAGTTATTGAGCTAACCTGCTCATGCTTAAGAGTGCTGGCTGGTCCTCTAGGGGACTCAGGTTAGGTTCTCAGCACGCACATGATGGCTCACAATCACATATAATAATGATTTCTCTTCTGGGCCCAACAGCTGCTAGGCACACACATGGTATACATACATGCAGCCAAAACTTTCATATACAGAAAAATATATAAATACACATATCCTACAAATATATATATATATTAGACTACCTGGTACATCTAAGCTTAGGCCACACCTTAATAACATACACATGTACACATGCACACATACATACATATGTAAACACACGAGTGTCTTGACTATTGGTTATGATAAATGGGAAGCCCAAACCATAATGGCACATTATCACAAAACTTTGGGTGACAGTATGAGGCTCAAAACAGTGAGGGGTATACAGTACAGCCTGGTATGCTGGTGCAGACCTTTCATCCCTGAAAGCCGAGGCTAGTAGATCTCTGAGTTTGAGGCTACCCTGGTCTACATGGCGAATATCAGGCTAGCCAAAGCTATCCAGTAAGATGCTGTCTCAAAAAAAATAAAAAGAAAGAAAAGAAAAAAAAAAAATAGAGTGCAGCCTGGCTACCACAGTTTGTAGTAGCAAAATCATAACAGTAAGGTCTAATGATGAAAACAGTGAGATCATCTTAGTTTGGTGTTTTGGTACTTGGATAAAACACAGACTAAAAACAAGTGGGGAAAAGTTTCTGTGGTTTATGTATCCCTGCTACATTGATCATTGAGGGAAGTGAAGACAGAAACTCCGGCAGGATCCATGGAGGGAAACTACTCACTGGCTTGTTCTCCATGGCTGGCTCAGTTTGCTTTCTTGTACAACCCAGGGCACCCGGTGCTCAGGGGTGGCACTGCCCGCAGTGCACTAAGCTCCCCCATCAATCTCAGAGCACGAAAGTGCTCCACAGCAATGCCTACAGGCCGGCTTAATGAGGCAGTTTCTTTATTGAGGTTAAAGAATGAGTCCAAGACAGGATATGCCCAGCCAGAGAGAGAGGGGGTGAGTTTGTGAGGACAATACAGTAGTGTTCAGAAGTACAGTACAGTTCAGTTGAGTTCATGCAGCTCAGTTTGTGGGGTTCAGAGGCAGTTTTTCCAAGCAGAGCAATTCTGTGAGAAGCAGAGAGAAGCTAGTTTGAATTAGTCACCTTGAAGAGAAGTTTTGAGCCAAAACAGCTGAGTTAAACCAGCCAGCCAGAGTTTAGAAGACTCAGGTCAGGATCTCAGCACCCATGTGGTGGCTCACAATCATATATAATGATTCTTCTGGCCTCAGCAGCTACCAGGCACACATGTGTTATACATATATGCAGCCAAAACATCCATATACATAAACTATACATACATAAACAGAGCTAGGAAAGGGTAAGCAGTAAGTCTCAGGCTGAAAACATTCAAGGCCTAGGTTAGCAAATGGCGTCTAGTAGCTGAAGCCTGCAATGTCTGGGCTTGTAGGTTAGAATGTATGGTGACTAGAAGCTTCTGGGCCTAGGGACAGTTAGATATTAACGCTCTGGACTCAGCAGTGTAGCCATTATGCTTTCTGATGTGGTGGCTCCTTTTCCCCTGATTCCTCATAGGTATCCCTTTGCACTGTCCAAGAGCTCCATGTATACAGTGGGAGCCCCTCACACCTGGCCTCACATCGTGGCAGCCTTGGTCTGGCTCATAGACTGCATCAAGGTATTTAGTAGTTGATGTTTAAATGTTGCTTTTGGTTTGGTTTTTTAACAAATATTTTCTATTTCTCTCCCAGTCTGATTTTTGCAACTTGTCTCAGAATCTGTTTCCGTTTGCAAAGCACATTTGGCTTGCAGTTCTTCAAACTGTTAGCATTATAAGAAAGATGAGCAAGGAGAAGTTCTGCTTGACTTGGAGATTGTTTTCTTGAGGTGTTAGAGATTAGATAAAAATGAACCCATAGTTTCTTCATGAAATTCATTTTCTCCTTTTTTTTATTAAATTTTTATTTTTTATCTTAATTACAGTTTATTTACTTTGTGTCCCAGATGTATGTTTTCTCCTTTTTTATTTTCATTACTAAACAAAATCAGTATTCATTACAAAGATGGGGAAATATAAAATGAGTATTCTCCCAACTTATAGACAAAAGTTGTAATTTTATTTGGTTTTGTGGTATTAGGAGCTGAACCCAGGGTGCCTCTGCCACTGAGCTGTACCTCAGCCCTGGGTATAGGTTTCAAAGTCCTGTTTGCTCTATAAAATGTACACAATCATGGGTTGCATGCTGGTGTTTCCATGATGGATGACACAATAGTTCCGTAAAATTATCATAGATATGAGCTATTTCCATCACTTAGTGGTGAAGCCACTGTACAACTTACTGTGTCTCTAGTGATTCTGATATAAACCTGTGCTGGAGCCATATTAATATAGCATATGCTGCCTAACGTGCAGAGTGTACAAACTTAAGACAAATAATGTTTACTGTAAAACAGTAACTTATTATTCTGGAAGCAGCCTCATGTATTATGTCTCTTGACTAGATCAAGGAGCCACATCAAATGACTAACCTATACCACGTAGGTTTGTGTAAGTACACTAGGAGGTTCACACAGCAAAATCACCTGACCTTTCTTGGAATGTATCGCCATCATTAAGCAATGCATGACTGTTTATTTTGTAAGCTTTTGCTACGTACCGACAAATCTTTCTCTAGGGAAACGTGTAGCTGTTAAAAAACTAGTCAGATGTGACAGCACATACTTTTAGTCCTAGCACTCCCAAGGCAGAGGCAGGTGGCTCTCTGAGTTCAAGGCCAGCCTGGTCTACACGGAGAAGCTCTGTCTCTGCTCGGCCACGTGTGAGCATAGTACGCCTATGGTTTGGTTTGTTATCAGGTTCCTTTGGAGTGAGAGGGAATGGCTAGGATATGGTGAGTGGTTATTTTGGTTTGGCTTTTTGGAATGGAAACTTTTTGTGTTTCACAGCTAGTCTTAAAATTTTCCCACCTCAAACTCCTAAGTAACTGGGCCTCTGGTGCTTGGCATCATGTCTGGGTTTTTGGTTTTTACTGACTTCCACTTCTCTAGACTATGCCCCATCTCTCCAAAACCCAAACCTTTCCCTACCCTCCCTAACCCCCATATCTGAGCCTCCTGTATGCTATGCAAGCACTCTTACCCCGAGCTGTGCATCTAGTTCTGATGTTTTAAAAATGCATATTTTTCTGTGTGTATTGCTGTGGGTGGGCATGCTGATGCCATGGCACACATGTGAAGGTCAGAGGGCAGCTTTTGGAGTTGGTTACTGAGCCAGGTCCCTTGTTCATGTTTTTAACAGTTGACAGCATGACAAAGAAAAAGAATACAGCTAAATTTTTTTCATATTTTTATTTTTTTGTTTTTAAAGTTGGACATAAAAGTTTCATACAAGAGTAATTACCTGGGGCTGGAGAGATGGCTCAGTGGTTAAGAGCACAGTCTGCTCTTCCAAAGGACCCAGGTTCAATTCCCAGCACCCACATGGCAGCTCAAAACTGTCTGTAACTCCAGTTCCAAAGGATCTGACACTTTCACACTGATGCATATAAAATGAAATTAAATAAATTTAATAAAAAGAAATTATCTTAAAAGAGTAATTACCTATCATTTTCTTTTTTCTTTTATATCATCATTACTGTGGCATGTGTGGTGCATACACACAGGCATACATGCTATAACATGTGAGATCAAACCCATGCTGCCAGGGCTTTATAACATGCTTTTACCTCCCTCTCTCCAGCCCTCTTTTCCTGTTTTCCTATCAATCTACAAGAATGCTGTTTTGTTTGGGGGAGGCTTGTTGGTTCTGGTGGTATTTTATTTGCTTTAGGGTGAAGCCACTTGGGAGCAGAGCAAAATGGAGTTCATCAACCAATACATTATTTATGTAGGTGAAGAGAACAATGTTTTCAGAGCTGGAGAGATAGCTCAGCACCTCGCCCACATCCATGTAAGGCAGACTAGGTTTTTGTTTTGGAACTGTAAGAACACATCTCTGTGGTCCAGGATTTTGCACAGAGGATCCCACTCCTGTTACTAAGATTAGCACCCTCCTTGCTTGTCTCTGTTCAGTGCAGGGAAAGGAGCTGATGCTAGAACAAGGGGAGGTGAATCTTTTTGAGTTCAAGGCCTGGTCTACAGAGTAACTCCAAGACAACCAGGGCTACACAGGGAAAAACCTGTCTCAAAAAAAAAAAAGAAAGAAAGAAAACATTTTTAAAATAAGTGTTTTTAATCTCTGCATTTTTAAAGTTGGTGCTGTTTCAAACAAATCTAAGTGCAGTACTCTTCTTTCCTGGAGAGACGTGCCAAAGCTCCCAGGTCTGAGTGTGGGCCTGTCCTCCATCCCTGTTAGCAGTGCTAATAGGCAGTGGGGTGCCTTACCTTAGAGAGAAGGTAGACGGCCTGTTCTGGTTCTTGAGCTCTGCGTTCCCCATCTCTCAGACCTCACGAAATTGGTCATTCTGCAGCCTGTTGAAAAATAGCAGGCAGAGGGTGAGTTGCTGCTGCTTGCCTGAATCTGTCCGAGTCTTAGAGAAGGGCTTCCGTGGGGTGCCTTCAGCACAGGAAGATGAAGCCGAACAAGCAGCCTGGCTAAGTGAATGACAGTGTCTCCTAAAGTCCATCTCTATTCCCAAGATACGAACACTGATGCTTTCCAAAAGAAACCGTCTTTGGGCTGTTTTGTTTGTTACTTGTTTTATACAGGTCTCACTGTGCCCAAGGCTAGCAGGACCTCCCCAGCCTTCCTGCCTCAGCCTCCTGAATGCTAGTGGTATACTGCAGGCAAGCACATTCTTACCAGTTTCAAACTTAAGCATCTGTAGTGCTTCTGAAATTTCATATTGTAAAATGCAATCTATAATTCCTATTTGTGGGATGAAAGTTAGACGTTTAAAAGCTGGGTGTGGAGACACACACCATTACTCCTAGCACTTGGGAGGCAGAGGAAGGCTGTCCTCTGAGTTTGGGTCCAGTGTGGTCTACATACAGGGGTCCAGGATAGCCAGGGCTGTCCCAAAACACATATACACACACACACACATACACACACACACACACAAAACCACATAAAGGTTATGTTTTAATGTCTATAACAAGCCAGTTAACTAATAAAAACATGAACAGGTCTCCTTATACATGCTGTACTATGTGTGCACACATGTGCACCCCTTACATACACGAAGTAAATATAAAACATGTATGTGTTCTTAGGTTTTAGTAACCGCAAATCTTTGCTTAGTTATTGAAATATGAATATAAATATATCTGTATACATTACACATAAATGTATATATTTATATAAATATATGAATAAATATTTATAAATATATATATAATACGTAAGACTCAATATAATCTTTTTTAGGACTTTCAGTTGTATGATTGAATGCGTCTAAAAATTACTCAAAAAAGTGAATTTTATAAGCTATCAATCAGCCAATTTAATGTGTTGTTTATGTGCTAATTAGATTCATAATGCCATGAAAGAAAGCTCACCTTTATTTGACGATGGGCAGCCTTGGGGAGAAGAAACTGAAGATGGAATTATACACAATAAGGTATACTATATATTATAAATAATGTATAAAGAGGTTGCTTGATAATATTAAATAAAAACTGTTCTTTTATAGACCTTGTCTTTTGCTTTCTAACAAATATAAGGTGTTTTTTTTTTTTTTAACATGCTTAATTCACTTTATTTTTCTTATATAAAAACCTTTATGTGGTAGGCACAGCTGGAGCATCAGTCTTCTGAACAGAAGCTCTGGTATAGATTTTCACAAGATAGTCAGTGAATTTTTTTAATTAAATTTTTATTTTTTATATTAATTACAGTTTATTCACTTTGTATCCCAGCTGTATCCCCCTCCCTCATTCCCTCCCAATCCCATCCTCCCTTCCTCATCTCCTCCCTGCCCCTCTCTAAGTCCACTGATAGGGGAGGTCCTCCTCCCCTTCCATCTGACCCTAGTTTATCAGGTCTCATCAAAACTGGCTGCAATATCCTCCTCTGTGGCCTAGCAAGGCTGCTCTTCCCTCGGGGGGGGGGGGGGGGGGGGGGAGGGAAAGAGCCAGCCACTGAGTTCATGTCAGAAACAGTCTCTGTTCCCCTT